>NC_064270.1:3035000-3170000 GCF_003254725.2 Canis lupus dingo
CAATACGTGTTCCAGAACCCAAATGTTACCTTGTCAGTCTTCCATTTAAAGCCTTCTGTGGTGCTCATTTCACAGCTCAATGATGACCATTTCCTCAGCTGGTGTTCTAGACCTTTTTGGTTCAACCTTTCCTGTCCCTGCTCCATCTTTCCACTCGAGGCATTCTGAAGTCCTCTCCTACTCCCCAAAGGGGTTGTGAGCTGTAATGCAGCTCCCTGGGGTGTTCTCACTGCCTAGAAAACTCAGGCTAATCCTTCACCAGCCTTGTGCTTTTTTATTCCTGTCCTGCCTCCAGATTATGAGCCGCTCAAAGACAGTAACTTGATTGAGGCTCCTGGGAATGGAAATATTTTGTTGAAGGAATGATTGATTGTCATTGGTTATTGTACACATATGAGCAGGCACACATGCACACACACACACGCACACAGATGTGTACATAGACACACACACATAAATATGTACGCACATGTCAGTGTTTACTGCCTTTACTGTGCCAGGCCCTTTGCTGAGCATTTTATGTACATTTTCCCATCCTAAAATCAAATTCTCCCAATTAAAAGCCAAGAAATTAAGTAATTGGCCTAAAGTCAAAGAGTGGTAAGTGGCAGAACTAAGACCAACCAGATTCACCAGATTCAGAGTTGTTTTAAAGTTTGGAAAAATTCAGAAATCTTTTCACACAGATTGTAGAGACTCAATTGAGTGCGGGGAATGTGTGCAAGCTTATTTGCCATGTGGCTTTGAACCTGAGCCTCACATTCTTCTATCTACAAAATGGGGATAATCCTTTTGAACCACAAGTCTTTTGTACGGATTAGATAAGCTAATGTAAGTAGGTCCTTAACAACCCTTCTGGTCAGGGCTGGAACTTGGTTGAAGCCAGCCAGGCACCACCCCACCAAGTGCCCAACACTTAAGAAAATACAGGCTCTTGGGAGCCAATCTCCAACCAGAATGACCTTGAGCATGAACACCTACCTATGCCCTCCTTTACCCTAGTCCTGGCCCTACTTCTGGCCCTTGGGTGAAGAGGAATTATTACCAGTCCCTCTCCAGCTTCTTAATCAAGCTGACTTTTCTTAGGCATCTGGATGAGATTGTTCTAGCTCTATGAGGCACTCTTTCCATGAATCCTCTCTCTTACCTTGTTATCATACACATCTCAGTATTATTACTGTTCTTATTAGAGCCACCACCACCCCCAGGACTATGTTCGAATCTTCATGCAGTTTCCACACACAGCGGGAGTGATTTGCCGTGGGTCTGGTTATCAAGTTTTGCAGTTGCCCTAAAGGGAGTCCTTGTGCAAATGGAGTCACTCAAGGAAACACACTATCCTTCCCACTTCTAGAACAGTTATAGCTTTCCTCAGACACCAGCGTCCTTCTCAAGGCTTTGGCAGCAGCCACACTGGACTACAGATGTCATACTTGTGCCCAAGGTCCTGTACTGGGCCCAAGGCCTTTGACTCCTCTGTCACTGTTGAACAGCCAAGTCGTTCTGGGGTCACATCTGGACGGCTGGCCAGACCCTGATTACCAGGAAGCTGCTTAATGACATCCAGGGAGAGTAGAATTTGCTTCAGAGCCGGGCTATAATGGAGCAGCCCCTGGCTGCTTGGTGGGGAAGTTCATGCAGAGGGGAGCGCCAGGTGCCCTACAAGTTTCTGAAGTGCCAATTGTGAAATAATCCTGCCACATATGAGCCTCTCTATCCTGTTCAATTGTCTAGTTGCCATGTCAAGCAGAGTAAAAAATGAAGCAGGTAAAATGAATGTCTATGATGTATTTGCTTTAACTTGATATATCCAAAATATCATTTCAACGTATCAATATAAAAAATTATTAATGAGATGTTTTACATACGCACAAAAATTCAATGTGAGTCTCACATTTGTGGCACATTTGAATCTGGGCTGACCACATTTCAAGTATCTATAACCACTGATGGCTCCCACATGGAACACTGAACTAGTTCTAGACTCTGTATGTCTGCTCAGGATCACTGTGCTGGAGTCCTGGGAGAAGAATGTGATGGACTCACACACACACCTGACGTATTAGCTGTCATGCAATGGTGTGTTCATCTCAGTAAGTGATTTGAGACCTCAGGCTTTCCTACCTATAAATGAAAATGGCATATCTACCTCCTAGGTATATTACAAGAATGAAGAAAATTATTGAATTCAAAGTCACAAACACATAATCAATGAGTGTTAATCATTATTGCAGTACTAGTAGTAATAGTGGTACTGTTATAAGCATCAAGTTACAGGTGTCAGAGACAAAGAGTCAATATTGTGAGTTAGGAACGATGGCCCAGCCATTCATCATACAAGCAAGAAAACTGAGGCCCAGAGAGAGGTAGTAATCCTCCAACGTCACAAAGCAGGTTAGAGTGGACTCTTGATTTCTAGTCATAGATGCTCCCACATTTATCTGCCTCTCCACAGTCACATCTTAGGCCTCAACCACCACTTTGAGATTTTTTAAAGTGAGATAAAATTCTGACTTTTATGTGTATATATTATAATATAATATTAATATATATATTATAGTACATATTATATATATAAAATAGTAACTATCTTGCATAAGGTCCTTGTCATACATATCATACACATAACACACATATTTGAGCACACACCAAAAAGATGGGTGTTAAGTTGTATTAAAAACAAAAGGTTTAAAAAGGAATAATAGTGTGAAGTCAGTGCAGGACAATTTATGACTAATATCAGGAAGTCCTTGTTAACAATACCATCTATTATTAGATGAAAATAGCCTCCCCAGGGACATCAGGGAGGCACTATGACTTGAGACATTTTGGCCAAGACAACGTACTGGTAAGCACAGGAGAGAAATAAAGCACTATCTTGGGGTCATGAGATTGGGCCTGCATCAGGCTCTGTGCTCAGAGGGGAGTCTGCTTGAGATTTTCTCTCTCCCTCTGCCTCTTTACCCACCACCCCCATCTTTAAAAAAAAGTGCAGAGATTATGGCATGTCAGCTTCTGTGACCTCCCCACCTGTGTGTTCCGTATTCCAGTCACCAGACCTAGGAAGTGACATCCCATCTTATGCACTAATCAGACTCTACCTACAGGGTCAGGTGTACTTCAGGGTATCACAGTGTGAGAGGGTGTTTGAGGAATGGATTGTGTACAGAAGTGAGGTGAAATTACCTCACACTGGGATGGGTGGAGGACCCAAGAGCGTTTAGAAAGAGGGTGGTCGTGAGAAGCAGAACTGTGCTCACTCGGGATGACTTGAGAGGACAGTGTCAGGACAAGTGGAATGAGCAACAAAGGGCAAGTATTGGTTCAACACAAAGAAGATATTTCCAGTGGTCTCAGTTGACAACCGTGGGATGGACTGATAATGAGGCACCTGTCGCTGCAAGTGTTCCATCAGAGGCAGAACAGTTTTTTTCTCGTGTATGGCACAAGCCGGGATTCACACATGGGATGAGTGACCAGTGGTTTATGTTCTCCCAAGCTTTGAGTCTTGAGAAAAGCAGCCAGCCGGCTGGCCAGACGGGAGACGCCATTGCCAGCAGAGGGCGCTCTTACAGGCGAACAAGGAGCCGGAGGCCTGGGCACTGGCTGCTGGTGCGAGGGGAAGCGAGTGATGGGATCCAGAGTGAAGGATGGCTGGGGCCTCATCACCGGGTGAGAGAAAACACGATAGATACAAAGGGAGAAATAACGTCTTCGCTTGAGCGAGGGTACCACTGTGTCTACCTCTGGCATGAATGGGAAGGACTGAAGCTGAGGTCAATGGGTGAAGTGGCTGGAAGGTGCCATGGGAGAGCTTGGGGCCCTCCGCTTCTCCCTCTTGCTCTGCGCCATATGGCTGGAATGCTGGCTACACCACAGCATTTGCTGCTCATGGTTGCACTTTGGGGATTTTCCCTTGCACTTCTCTGAGGGTCACTCCTCTTTTCAGGCGAACCTTTCCCCTCCCAGTGGGGCCCTGTGCACCCACTACAACTCCTGGTCGCATGGTGAGCGCCTACAGGCAGTGGGCGCCAACAGGGCTTTCTCTCCCTTGCCCTCCAGGAATCGGCTGCTCAGAAATGAACCTTCCAGGGCTCTGGGGCGAGGTGGCGAAGACAAGCCATTTGGCCCTGGAGACAGAAAGCATCTTTTCGGTGTTACTGTCTCTGGCTTCCTTAGTGGCTTTTCACCTTTACACACTCTGAGGTGAAAATGCCTCTGCAGGTTTTCACAGGGGGTAAGCTTAGTTGAGTCCCACCTGGACTGGACCGTTAAGCTCAAGCATCTTGCTTCCCATGGGTTTAGCCAACTCAACAATCTCAAGTGTCTTCCCCACAGGAGAAAAAGAGATGAAATGAACAGAAATGAACAGAGCCCTGATCTCAACCTTCCAGGGCCCAGTGTCTGGTCTTTCCCAGTTATACCGGGCCGCCAACTTTTTACAGAGACATCTGGACCTTTCATAAAGCTGAAACATGGACGTCTCCCTCTGCCCCCTGGCCCACTGCCCCCCATCATGTCACCACTGGGCAGCACGGGGGTACTTGTGGTGATGCTCCCACGTGTGGGCTTTTGTCTGTGGACAGAGCATCCCCCATCACACCCCCATGTCACCCAGAATCATCAGTGAATTGTTCACCCCAAGCAGAGTGAGGGCAGCTCTAGGACAGCTTTATCTGGGGCCAGGAGGCCAAATGGGGAAGTGGAAAGCTGAAAGTACTCCCTGCACACACACCAGCTCGCTTGGCCGGGGGAAGCGGGAAGCTAATCGGTACCCTCCCTCCTCCTCTCTCCTCTCTCTTGAATATAAAACCATATGGATTATTCATCTAAAAGTTCCCTGATTCTTTGGCCCACGTGATGTTTTCAGTGGATAAACTGTCTGTTTATGATTAAGAGAGGCCACAGTTCATTAGACTTTGCTTGTTATAAACTGATTTTATTTCATTTTTCTAGGCAGCCAGCCGCCCCCAAGCAAGCAGCACCACAGCGTCATGCGTACCTGCCCAACCTGCATGGTTGTTTATGCTCCACCCTTAAACTTCCCCATGGCAGATCCTGGAAACGAGACAGTGGACCAGAAGAGGGGACATGACATCCATGTTGTGGGGAGCCAGGGCAGGCCTCCAAAGCAAGTCTCCTGCAGCCTGGGTGGGGGTGGGACATTCATCAAAATCCAAATAGTCCACACGGCTTCCATCATAACAAGCAATCTCTGGATGTAACACTTGATTCTCAGAGGGAAAAAAGTAAACAAATCACCCAGCTGCAAAACTATACTTTTTAACAAATTATTAAGTAAACAATTTGGAAGAGTTCTGCCAACCATTCACTGGGAAAAATGAAAAGGACTAGTAGGTTCCAGATTTTTTTCCTTTTTAACAGCAGAGGACTCTTCTGTTTGTTTGTGTTATGAAGATGTAATCGAGCTAGGTATGACCAGAGCACAGGCTGTCGCTCTGTTTCTCTTTTTCTGGGTTTGAGGCCTTTACTCTGTGTCACGGCTATTTCATATTTCTCGGCTTTAACTGATGACAAATGACCGATCAAAACAACATGCGCGTACGCAGACAAAACATCAGATGGGACTCAGCGGCTTTAAGGAGGACAACTGTCTAGAGGTCCAAAAATATATCCCCTGTTTGTACAGGGCTTAGGAAGGGTTGGGAGTAGGACTTAGCTCATGCAAAGCAAAAGCACTAAAAGTTGATAGATAGGGAGACCTGGGTGGCTCCATGGTTGAGCGTCTGTCTTCAGCTTAGGTTGCGATCCTGGGATCCCGGGATCGAGTCCCGCGTCAGATTCCCTGCATGGAGCCTGCTTCTCCCTCTGCCTATGTCTCTGCCTCTCTCTCTGCATCTATCATGAACAAATAAATAAAATCTTAAAAAGAAAAAAAGTTGATAGATAGCCAAAGTATCAATTATTAAGATGATACAAGATGTCTCATGCTCCCCTGGGTGGTGTAGGCGTATTTTCTTTTTTGGAGCAGACTAAAGTCAAGCTAGAGTATTGCTTGCTCTGCAAAGACTGGGGCCAGCAGAGTTACTCATCCTGTGTACTCCCAGGATGTGCTGCCCCCTGGACAGGCCCTGTGTGTGCTTCTGGCTCAGAGCAGCTGCTCAGCTGATGATGGGAAATGCTGGGCAAATAGCAGAGGTAGAAATAGAAGATTTTATCACCACCTATCAATGATGGTTAATGGGCTGATGGCCTTTGAGAGCCACTACCCGGTGTGGCAGTATCTAGCAATGAGTACTTTCTTTTTAGTATTATTTTACTGATGTAGGTGATGGACACTGGATGTGTTTGGACAGAAAAAAAAAAAACTATTTCAAAAGATATATTAACATCATGTTTTGTTTTGTTTTTCTTCTTTAACTCTGATGCTTGGATATCTTACGGCCTCGCTGACCTGGACGGCCTGTCCCTCCTGGAGTTAGCCACTTCCTAGAGATAGTAAACGACGTTCCTTTGAGCATGCGTGTCAAATGCAAACCAATACAATGAGTGCAAAGGCAAAATTCTTAGCCCACACCCCTCCTACCCCCTTTAATGGTTCTCATCCTCTGGGCCACTATGCACTTGCCCTAATCACTCCAAGGACAAATACCAGACAACAGGGGACAGTCCCTATGTCCACAGCCTACTGAAATTATTCAACCTACCCAATCCTTCTGGTTCTCACAGAAACCACAAGAAAGGCTCTTACCCCTTTCCCACCACCTCTTCTTCCTGGTCAGCCTCAGTGCTGCCCTGTTTCACCCTGTGTGGGTATCCCCTCCTCTGAGAACTAGAACAAATTGTCTTGTCAAAGGCAGTCATCTTCTGATCTCTTGGCCTTACTCTACCTAAATAAGAATAAAACAGATATTTTAAAACAAAGAGATGTGAGCAATGATGTTCCTGGAAGTCAAAAGTGACAAGCCCATTATTTATAACATCCAGAGGGATTTCTCCTTAAAATGTTTTTTATGAAAATTGGTTCTATGTCATTTTTTAAAGGGCAATCCATAATTGACAAATCCAATGTTTCTGATACAAAGTGACCATTTCTTCCGAGATCCATCCATAGCCCAGAACTAACCTGCAGAGATTTTTCACTTGCCGTTGGCAATTGTTTTGTGGGTACCTCGGTAAGTCTCTGGAACACACATCATCTCTGCTGGGCCTCACCCTCTTTGTGCGGAATCCACCTGCCCAGGCTCACTCCACAGGAGACCTACGGGCTCTGGTTTTCTCACAACCACCTGCTTCCCTTCCGACCTCGCTCTTCAGAATGCGCAGCATTATGTCATTACTTCTGGCACTTCTGTTGGTCATATTGTACCTTTACCATATCCATCCTTCTGCTTCTGGCTCTATTTATTTTTCACAGCCTCTTTTGCCACTGCACTTTGCAAAGTAAGTGTATTAACTTCTCTTTTTCTTCTCCCTCTCTCCACTCTTCATGTCAGTCCAGCCGCCCTGCCTCCTGCGGGCTTGTCCTAGTGCCCACTGATTCCCACTCCATCATCCGTGTGTGCGCTGCGATGGCCAGACCAGGAGGTCTTGAGAAGGACAGGGGGGCAATTTGTGCCCCTGACTCTCTGCTCTCCTAAGCCAGCCAGTCGATCTCTTGAGGCCTCTGAGGCCTCACGCTATTTCTTTTAGAAGTTTACAATGAGCTGAAGCAGGATCAAATGAGACCCCAGGGTGAAACCATGGGTAAGCCCCCAGCCGCCGGCCCCACGCCAGCTGCATGGAGTTGCAGGCTTATTGCAGTCTGTCCTCCAGGGTGCACAGTGATTGGGAGGGTGACCTCTTATCCCTGGGGGTCTCCTGGCACTGTCACTACCAGGCAAGAATTGACGTCCTCTGGGCCTCTGGTTGGGAAGGGAGCCCTTTACAAGGGCCCCTTCCATGTCAAATCCCAGCACCCCAGTCTCGTAAGTGCTCCTGCGCTCATGGTTTCTGATGTGTCTATTTAAACTCCATTCCTATTTCATGACTTTTAAAGGGGCAGAGGGAGTTATTTCATCATTATCCACCCCTCTGGGGTAAAATGTTCTAATTTACTTATAATAAAATTCAATCCCCTCTTTTCCTTAATATCCTTAGTAGTCTCATTTGAATCCCTTTACTGGTCTTGCAGTAAAACTCCACTATCCTAGAAATGTTATTTATACATGGCCTTGGCTCACACTGATATACCTTGATCAGTTCATACGTAGCACCTCCTTTTGTCTAGCTTTAGTTTTCTCTGTTTGAGAGTTGCTCTCTATTTTTGGACTCTAAGCCAAAAAATGTTGCAGTTGTTTTTTATTTTCTTCCAAATATTTATTGTCAATAAGCTAAGCTGCCTTAGACAGGTGACACTTTATGTCACCACCCTGTTCAGAGAATGACAGTCTCAGGGCAGTAATAATAGTGATTATGCCAGCAGCCAGCCTGATGGAGCACCCCTGTATGTGGCAAGACGCTAGGCAACGGGGTCGGTACTTGTCTGCTCCTAAAAACCACCTTGTATTCTCATTCTATAGATGTGGAACTGAGACTTGAGAGATTCAACAGCTTGAGGTTAAAGTTTTGCTCCAGGCCACCTCATAATTCGGGTGGGAGGCACCTTCACATCTCCTCTGCTGGCCCCCCAAGTGGGGTGGTTTAGAGACCCACATGGGCAGAGCCCTGGACTGGCATCACTTATGGAGTAATACTTGGCTTCCTGTGCCTTATTAACACTGTGTCACTATGTAGAGGAAATGATCATGCTAGATGGTGATGGCAGTGGAAGCACCTCACATAGCAATTAACTGCTCTTCACACATGATCACTCTGGTGGATAACCCGATTAGTTCTCTTCTACTACCTCCTCAGACAACCTCTAGGCTCACAGCATGAGAGGCACCTGGGTCATGGCTTTAATGGGAGTGGAAGATGAGTGGGACAAGGGAGAGAACACCTGGTTATTTAAATATCTTTATTTCTTAATTCTCCAATTTATTTGATGGAAAGAAATTGGAAGAAATAAAGAGGTGTTCTCTCTGTTTATTTAAAAGTTCATTTTAAACTTCTAAAAGAAATCACATGAGTCTTCTCTGTAACAAATACAGAGAGCTGGAATAATGCCAAGCAGTCATGTGTGATACAACATAGGTATTGTTGTCCTCGTCCACTTTCTGATGCCATGTTCCCCTTGAAATGCTATATTAAAAGAATTTGTAACTGATTACATTGTAAACACATTGAGTGATTCGATCTGGAAGGATCCCCAGTGCACTTGGATGGAAGCACTGGGCACCTCTACAGCAATGGATATCCTGTCCCTGTCCCTGCCACCCACTCCAGCTTCAACAGAGATTTCCCTGATATTCTGTCTTAAACATTGACAACTATCTTGGCTTACTTTGTTATAGGCCTTATGTTTTCCTTATTGGGGCTGTTAAAAAAAATCTTGGGATTGGCTCTTCTCTCAAGCATCACTACCCATTTGACACTTGCTACTCTGTCCAAGAATCTAGGAATATTCCAGGCTCTCAACTTTTCTCTCTCTCTTCATTATCCAAAGCTTGACTCCCTGTGCTGGCTTCTGCCTACCAACTCTACCTGACTTACTGAGCTGATCCTAGCCTCCCCTGCTGATGACTCAGGGCCAACAGATTTCTGACAGCAGGAGATTAATTATGTCCAGGGAAGCCAGAAGCAGGTGGCTGTGAGTGACTTGGCCATTCTTTGGCTGCTTGTTCTCTATGATAGAATGAAGCCACCACCCCTCTCCCTAACACATGTACACATTCTTAGTGTCATCATGACCATCACAATCCAGAAGACCATGGCCACAGGGAACTTAACTCTAATAGTGATAGGTGGTTAGTGTAGCTATATCTCAAGTAAAAAAGGGGATCCCTGGGTGGCGCAGCGGTTTGGCGCCTGCCTTTGGCCCAGGGCGCGATCCTGGAGACCCGGGATCGAATCCCACGTCGGGCTCCCAGTGCATGGAGCCTGCTTCTCCCTCTGCCTGTGTCTCTGCCTCTCTCTCTCTCTCTCTCTCTCTCTCTCTGTGACTATCATAAATAAAAAAAAAAAAAAAAAAAAAAAAGTAAAGAAGTACAGGCCAGTAAACCAGCCCTAGAAAATCAGAACCATTGACCACACATAATTCCAGGGGGAAGATCATAGGCTCCAGGCCGAAGGCATGTCCCTCACTAAGGCTGGCCAGATGCTGAGTCATTTAGAAATTAGCAGTTAGGTATCTTCTCCTCAAGAAAAAAGTAGCCAGACAAATAACTTGTGAAGTAGGCCAGTAATAACAACAGGAGCAGTAATAATAGACTTGCAGGATGATCTCTAGATCTAAAACATCTCTATTTGTTTCTATATTTATGTATTCACTCATGCATTCATTCAATAGACATTTCTAGACTCAAAGATGAATGAAGCTCTGTGCTGGGGCCTATGCTACAGAGGTGGCTGTTGCTGTCAGGAAACTCAGTGTCCAGGACATGATTTAAACACAAAGATTCACAGTCTGTTAAAATGCAATGACAGAAGTTACGCCATGTGATGTGGGAACGGGGTGGGGGCGGGGCTAAAGAACTCTACTTCCACATGAGTTCCTTCATGTTCATCCTTATCTCTATATCACTTATTCCCTTTATTTCTGGCAAGGCTGAATTGCCTTACTCTGCCTAACACTAGCCATCTTCCAGGAACTCTAGAAAGACATAAGACCCTGGCCTTCTTTCTCTCAGGCAGGTCAGATCAGGCATGTGTTACGGGAAGAAAGTGGGCATTCAGCTGGGGGACAGACAGACCTGCAAATTGCCTCCCACTCAGGGGGATCTCTGCCTACAATGCCCTCCCACCCCCCAGAGCTGGAGGATGACCTCCAAGAGTGGATGGCAAAGAGAAATTACTTTATCAAAATCCCACATTGTTAGCAGAGCCTGTGTCCAGACATTTCTCTTTGTATACAATATATACGCATGTATAATACATATACATAATATATAGTGAGCTATTTTAGTACACAGTTCTATAATGTAGCACATAAAATAATCTTTTGGGATGAATTTGAAATATCCCAGTTAGGGGTGCCTGGGTGGCTTAGGCGGTTGAGTGATTTAGTCTCAGATCATGATCTTGGGGTCCTGGGGTCAAGCCCCACATGAAACCCCTGTCAGGCTCCACACTCAGCAGGGAATCTGCTTGTAGATTCTCTCTTTTCTTCCTCTGCCCTTCCCCCAGCTCATGTCCTCTCTCTCTTTCTCTCTCATTCTCTCAAAATAAATTTATTTAATTTATTTTAATTTATTTATAAATAGATTTATTTATCTTTAAAATCTCCCAGTTACTCCCATATTAGATGAAAGATTTTTACCCCAAATGCTCATATATCTCTAATGATCTGGACCTCAGAGATTGTTATGAAGATTGCTTCAGGAATTTTCTTCATGGTGCCAGGGCTTCTCTGGGAAAAGACTCAGAGTGTGGGGCAGTTCTCTGGGCATATGCATTGCTGGCACAGGCCACCAGATCTGTGCCAGCATGGTGTAGGCTCAGCAGTGCTCTTGCCCTCTTCACTCACAGCCTCTTGCTCCAGACTCCTGAGCCATGGTTCTATAGTGGGGGGTGGGTGTGCATGCTGGTGCCAGGAAGGACCACTGACCTTCTGTTCTCTCCCTGCCCCCCTCTTCGTTTTAACACTTCCCTGGAATTATAGAATTGGCACAAGCCCACCTTGGAGAATTGAGGAAATAGATACAAATTTAAAGGGATAAATTAACACTGTTTCTAAATCCACCCAGAGAAAATTACAGTTAGTATTTTAGTGATTCTTCTTGCAATTAAAAAAGTCCATATTGTATATAGAGGGAGATTTCTAGAGGGAGAGGTGACTAGAGATCATATTCTACATTTGACTTGTCTTTCTATTTTATATTACATGAATAAGTATTTCCTTATATCAATAGGAGTGTGCCATAATTGAAATATTACTATCTGGTGTCATACATTCTGAGGCAGATCCACACACATCTTATTTTTCCATTGTATTATGCATGCTATTCTTTAATCAGATTTTTTACTTAATTAGTCATTATGGATAGATTTTTCATGTTGTTAAATATAGATCTGAATCATATGTAATTTTTTGTGTGTGAAATTTTATAGAACAGAGGTTACCACATACCCTTAATCCTGTATCGATCAACACTTAAAATGTGTCCTTTTCTTTTTCAGTTAAGATAAAAAGAGTACCATGATGGTTTCCTGAATTATTTCTTTGGAACAGTTTCCTGCAGCTGGAGTTCCTAGAGTCAGGGGAATGTGCTTTGAATTCCTGCCCATGACCTGCAGGTAGGTTGTAATGCCATTCCAGGCAGCAGTTTATGAGCAAGAATGGCCATAGTCCTTGTTAACAGTTAGGATTCTTTTTAAACTATGCTGATTCAAGGTTATAAATTAAATCACACTAAGGTGTTTCCATATTTATTGGTCATTTGCATTTCATTTCATTCTATTCTAATTGCCTGTTTGTATTCTCTATCCGCTTTTAAAGATCACTGTTTACCTTTTTCTTAACGTTTCATAAGATTTTTCCAAGTAATAGCTATATTAATCCTTTTATGTGTATTTGGCAATTCCCTTCCTGCCTACCCCTCCGCCTAGTTTTCCTTATCTCTTAACTTTGTATTTGGCAGGTTTTTGTTTTATTGCGAAGCACATTTTAACTTTTTATGTATTAACATGTATTTATCTTTTCCAGATTTTGGTTGCATTCTTAGACACCCAGGTTTTCTTTTCTTTCATTTTTTTAAGATTTATTTGAGACAGAGCCAGCAAGAGTTGGGGGGCGAGGGGCAGAGGGAGAGGGAGAAGCAGGCTCCCCACTGGGCAGGGAGCCAATGCAGGCTGGATCCTAGGACTCTGGAATCATGACTTGAGCCAAAGGCATACACTTAACCCACTGAGCCACCCAGGCACCCCACACACCCAGATTTTCATACAGCTTTTTACCCTATTTTCTTCTATTGCCTTCATGATTTCTTCTTTTTTAAAACATTAAAATATTTAGCCCATCTGGAATTCATTTCCGTACGAGGCATGAGTTTAACACTATTTTCCCCTGACATGGTTAGTAGCTTGTCACAACACATTCCCTAGCTAATGCTTCCTCTTCCCGGAGATTTAAGAAGACACCTTTACATGTATATATCCTTGTGTGTGCTTCTGTGGCGTTTCTCAAGAGCGCCTCCGCACAGTGGTGGGCATTACAGCATGATGAGAGATAGTGAAAGCTGTTAAGGTAAACTCTCTGTGCCTGGACCCTTTGCTCAGCATTCGTATTGCTAATTTGGACAGTTATTTTTCCAGATGAAAACTCAGAATTGCATACTGTTGGGATGCTAACTGGCATTTGGTTAGATTTGTGGATTACTTTCCAGAGAACCATGATGGTCTTACTTAAATATAATAAGCATTTTGGTTTTTTCCTTTCCAATATTTGTATGATTTTCTTATTTCTCCTTCCTTTTGTGAGTAGCTAAAAACATGATGCCACACTAAGACTTGATACTGAGTGTGGACATCCTTATTTTAGTCCCAAGTTAGCCATGGGACTAAACCCTCTGTGTTTTACTACTAAGTACGGTGTAAACAGGATATTTCTAAGACACTCTCCATAATGGGAAACCACAGGAGAGGTTGTTGAATTTTATTATCTGCTATAAATGAGATAACTTGGGGATTTTCTTCTTTAACAAATTGCTGCTATAAATTATATTAACGTATTTCATGCTGATAAATTACTTCCACACCCTTTGGAATAAATCTGGCTGGTTCAAGGCATTTGGTTCTTTGAATATATTCCCGGGTTTAATGTAAATGTTACATCTATATTCATAAATACAATTGTTCTACGGATACTTTTTATTGTTATCACTGTTAAGTTCAGGCTTCAGTGTGATACTAGCCTTCTATAATCCGTTAAGACAATTTCTAAAAGTTTTCTTTTTTTTTAAGATTTTATTTTTGTATTCATGAGACACACACACAGAGAGGCAGAGACATAGGCAGAAGGAGAAGCAGGCTCCTCACAGGGGGCCTGATGTGGGACTTGATCCCAGGATCCTGGGGATAATGACATGAGCCAAAGTCAGATGCTCAACCACTGAGCCACCCAGGTGCCCCACTAAAAACTTTCTATGCTTTGGAAACTTTATAATAGTATCACATTTAACTATCCCATCAAGGTACAGTAAAACTGACTATGAATTATATTAGTGATAAGAGATCTGGAGGAGGACAGTAATTTACATTTTTAAAAACCTCCTCTGGAGTTGGGGTCCTTTGATAGAAGAGTACTTTTACAATTTCTATGTAATTAAATGTTGTTGTTATCCTTTGTTCTTACTTGCTAATTTTATTATGTTGTGGTCAGAGAATAAGGCTGGTAGAATTTCTGCTTTATTTTAAATAAAGCAGACCCAGTTTTTGGGTCTAGTTCATGATAAATGTTTATGAATATTGCATGAACATATTAATATTTTATATTTTAAAAGAATGTATTTTATCTCTTTGGGGCTTACAAAACTTTCTTTGTAGCAGTATGTCAAGTTTGTTAATTATATTACTAGTAATATAAATATTCTCATTTTTATCTCTTTGATCTGCAAAATTTTGTGCAATGCGTTACTACTGACACTAATTTTTTTTTCTAATGTGTTTTGTATTTTTGCATAATTTCAATATTTGAAACCAGTACTAAAGCCAGCATTTGAATGCAAATATTCATGACTATGTGTTAATTTGGGATTATATGTTTTATGAAGACAAATACATTCTCCCACTTACCATTTTTGAAACTTTTTTCCCCTATATTTGATATAAAATGTATCTGTTAGATCCTTGCTCATTTCCTAACTGTCAAAGTATCAACCTTTCTGTGTCATTTTGCTTTAGGTACATCTAGATTTTGCCTTTTGAAGCACTCTAAGATACTTGGTGTTTGAGTAGAAAAGTTTAGTCTATTTATTTTTTTAATGTAGCTGATAACTGATAAGTTTGATCATATACTTATTTCATGTTTTGTATTTATCATATTTCTGGTATTTCCGTTTTATCCTCTTTTATTTCAGTGGGTTGATCCAGTAATATTTTTCCCTTTTTGTCTGTTCAGAATTTGGCAAATTATATATCCACTTTCTCTTTTCCAGTGGTTACCCTTCATACTATTAAAAAAACAAAACAAAACACAAAAATCTTATGTTTGATTGATCTTGATCTTGATCTCACGTTTCACTACAAGTGTAAAAAATGAAATGGTTTCCATCAAACAGGCTCTAGAAGAGTAAGACAGATCTCGTATTTCTCTCCCTTCTCCTGACTTCCTATGTCAGATCTGGATATCCCATGGCTAGAAAGACAGCCAGGGAGAAGTTTGAATTTGCCCTAGCTTGGGGGGAAAATTAGGTCAGTGTGGCTTTGCCTATGCCATAGAGATCATATTCAGGAAAGAAAAATGATGAGCTGACCACGTAATAACATAAAAGGCTATTATGGAAGAGATGAACATGTTCCAATGCTGTATTTTGTTCCCTTACTAGTACTATCCTTCCTTGGAAGGATAAGTGGTAATTGGTAGCTGCTCATTTTTTAATTTGGTATGCTTGTACACAAGGACCTACTTGTTGGGACCTAGCAGCAGAGGTTTGGGATGGGACATCAGGCCAGGTGTCCACTTATTATCACTCATTATTCTTCTGTACATTTCTAGACACTCAGGTCACTACTCTGACTCTTGGGCTCAGGTACACAACTGGCCACCCTCACCTGATAGAGGGGGGTGGGTGTGGAGAAGGGGGAAGTAGTCCGCAGCCCTGGCTGCTTCTGTACTCACCTTTTGCAAAAGTCCTCTCCTGTGTGAATTTGGCCTAAAGTTTCCTTCTTCAGATGGATCCCATTTAGTTTCAGATTATTAAAGATTCCTCATAGTTTCTGGTCCACTACAGAGATACGTTTTTGTTCTCTTGCTCTGTTATTGATTTTGTAAGCTATCTTTTCTGCCACTTTTCAAGATTTGGAGTGGGAGGTGGAAATAAAATGAGAGTATATTAGTTTACTATTGTTACCAAATTTCCCTTGTATTTGTCTCTCAAGATGAATTTTTAGGTCAATCTGCTGAATTTATTTTTGCAGTTTCTATTCCACTCTTAGTTACTTTATCAATTTACCAGGTTGCTGTCCCTGAAGATTTTCAATTTAACCATGAAGATATATCTAGAATCACTCTCTTTTCTTTCCCCCTGATTGCTTGCTCTGTATGACAGCCATATCAGGTGATACACTGGTTCTTACATATTTATAAATTAAAGTAGACTGAAGGAATATGGATTTTATCTATGCTGGCAAAGGCAAGTAGAATTCAAATATCCATTCATGGAATTGGGCCAAACGAAAACAGCATTGAGGGCCGTTTACATGTGGTTGGCAGGTCATAGGAGAAAAAACAATTCATTGACCTGGGTACAAAAAGCCCATACACAGCATTATGGACTTGGCCATTAACTTCAATCTGCTCAGGGACACAAGGTTTAATGGTTCCTTAAGCACCATGACTAAGCATTATCTGATTTCCCTCAGAGGACAAGTTTAGAAAAGTGGATTGTAGAATGGTTAAAGGCTTGATCTCCAGACAGCAATTCTCAAACTTCAGCATGCACTGGAATCACCTGAAGGGCTTGTTCTTAAAACAGACTTCTGTTCCTCCCACCATCCCCCAGACTTTGGGATTCCACAGGTCAGGGTGAGGCTTCAATAGTTGCATTTTGAACACATTCCCAGGTGAGGCTGATGCTGCTGGTCAGGGACATGCTTTGAGAACCACTGATCCAGAGACTGACAAACAAAACTGAGATCTTTCTTTATCACAAGTAATTGATCCTCTCAGCTTTGGTGTACTTTACCAATGGGGCTTAATAGACCAGAATAGTAGCATTTGCCTCACCGGGTTGGCATAAAGATCAAATGAGATTAAGTGTGAACTCAGCTCTGAATATGCACCCAGATTACAACAAACACTCCAAATCTAAACATCATGGTGATTTGCTCTGACAAAGTTAAGAATGATAATCTTAAACATGCGATTTCTTCTTGTATACACTCTTAACTTGTGATTTCAGAAACTAGTTACAGGTGTTCAAGTCTGGGTAGCCACTGCCGATCTTCCTGTTGTTAGCACATAACTCCAAGCCAATTCTTGGAAAAGTCCATTAGTTGTGCATCTAGTGGATATGATATTCCATTTGTAGCTACTTACGAAGGTGAAGCAGAGACAGATATTACCAGAATATATTAGGCCAATCTTTGTCTTTTACATTATAACTTGCAAAAATCAAACAAGGATGCCATGCCCAAACTTAGAATCCATATTAAAAACTTTAGTTTTTCTTACATATATCATGTTCCCTTGGAGCTGGTTCTCAAACTATGTCCCTGACCAACATTATCAGCATCTCATGGAACTTGTGAAAAATGCAAGTTCTCAACACCTCTGCGTTAACTGAATCAGCAGCCCTGGGGGTGGGCCCAGGTGACCCACTGGTGCCTGACTTTGAGAACCACTGCTCTGGAACGCGGGTACTAAGAGCAGGAATGGATGCAGCCTACCTCCCTGACTTTACCGGTGGAGGAACTAACATCTGGAAGGAAAATGGTTCACATCAGGTCACGGGGCAGACTGGTGGCCCAGCTGAGATGGGGAGGCGGGGGTCCCCCTCCTGAGCCTGCCTGCTGTCCTGGCCTGGGTGCCTTCTGCAGACCGGAGTCACTCAAGCCCCCTGAGGAAACCAAGACTCCCCGGGAAGCCCCGAGCTGCCCTTTGGAATGTGGCTGCGGGGATGGAGATGAAGCAGCTTCCTTTGTTTCTGGGGACAGGGCGTTATCACAGTCGGGGCGGGGCGGGCGGCGGAGCCAGAGCCCTCCCAGGACCGAGGGCGCCAGGAAGACAGAGCTCTGGAGACTGCGGGGACCTGCAGCCCCCGAGGAGGCCCCGCTGGCGGCGGGAGGCCCGGCGGGCGGGCGGGCGGAGCTCCCGGGAGCGCGGCGGGAGGTGGCCTCGCCCGGTCCTGGCTGCCCCTGGTCCCCTGCACAACCTGGCGGTCTGCTGAGAAGACTCGGCTCCTCCACGACACGAGCCAGCCCCGGTGAAGCCAGAGGACGTTGGGCTTGCTTAGAAATAACTTGATTTTATCAACGCGTCTCAGGGGCCCTCCTGCTACTCTTCCTTGTCTGGGAGGTGGGGGAAAGCCCAGCCCTGTGTCCCGCCTGTGAGTGTCAGTGGGGCCACACACGCTTCTCCTGCTTGTTGCTTTGCAGAGCAGAGAGGCTCCCAACATCCCAGGAAGGGACAGCAGTTGAATGGGGAAGCAGCTTTGTGTTCTCCTCTACCACCCACACTCTGCTCCCCTCCTTCTTCAACACATGTGAGAATGTATCTACATTTTGGAACACACACACACACACACACACACACACACACACACCTTTATGTTATAACATTTATATGGTACATATCATATCATATACACGTGCTTATACATATATATGTAGGTAAGTTGTGGAGTGGAGTTGGAGACTCGTTTCTGTTTGACTCCTAAAGACTGTCCCATCTCATGTTCCTGAGTAGAGTGAACTTCCTGAGAATATAGACCCAGCCACTTCCAGCTAGGAGGTCTCAGGCAAGTCACCTTCATTTTGGGGTCACGGTTTCTTCATCTGTAAAGCGGGGATATGAGATGGTTATCTCTGCATTGCAAGGTTTAACTCTGTCATGTGTCCAGAGAGCTTAGAGACATGTATGCATCAAGCACTGTAGCAATTTAGTGATTATTAGTGTTTTCCTAAGACCCCCAGATGATGAACGTTAATGTCCTCTGCTTCCTGCTCTCCTTCAGAGGCCCTCAGAGCCTCAGAATGTTGTCTGAGGCTGGCAAGCAGGCCCCAGTTCACCTCTGAGCAGCTAGGTTGTGTCCACAGAGTGGTCTCCTGTATTGTGGTTACCTGCTGCCCTCTAATTAAGCCCTTGGAGGGCGTTTCAAAATTGATAGGGAAGAGTTGGCTGCTTGCGTGCTCCTCTGTGGCAGGAAGACCAGAGAGTAGTAGAGAAAGAAGTGAGAGAAAAGGGAACAGATCATTGGTGGTCCCCTGCATCCTGGAGAAGAGGGAGCTGAGTGAGGTGTCATGATTGGATAGCATATAGTTTGTCCCTGCCTGAAATACCAACCTCACTTAACTGAGATAAATGCCAGCAGAGTCTTGTTAGGGACAGAGGAGGCAAGGCACCAGAGGACCCCAACCACCCCTGTATCTGCCAAGTGTAAGCCTGAGCTCCTTATGGCACCTGCTTATGAATGAGGCTCTTCTGGAGTCTAGTGTTATTTCCTTCAGGCCTCTGTGAAGGAGAGGAGGAATAAGGGCTATGAGAACCATAGAGGAGCATGCTGCAGCAAAGACATCTGGTTCCTGCTTCAACCGTTGAGGTGTTGAAAAATAAAATTCAACCAAGTGAATTTGAAGATCTAATTGATTTATTAAGCAATTCATGAATTGTGCAGCATCCCATCCAGCAAGTAGAGATGTTCCCAAGTGTTGTACAAAAAGAAGGTTTTTATAGGAAGAAAGACAGGGCAATAGGTTACTAGCAAAGGATTGTTTTAGGTCAGGACATCTTCTTTTTGGCAAGGTGGGAAAGGCAACATTTGTATCATGCAGTTGACCCCACTAGTGCTGATCAGGAAATTTTAGATGGACTTTTATAAGGGATTCCTGGGATGGATTGAAACTGTAATTAAGTCTTTAGTTTGCTGCAACTGTAATTAAGTCTTAGTTTGCTGCCATGAGGGGCAAGGGACTCCAATTTAGATTTGATTTTCTTTTTTTTTTTTTTTAAGATTTTATTTATTTATTCAGTAGAGACACAGAAAGAGAGGCAGAGACATAGGCAGTGGGAGAAGTCCCCATACACGTGGGACTGGATCCCAGAAGCCCAAGATCATGACCTGAGCCAAAGGCAGATGCTCAACCACTGAGCCACCCAGGTACACCCCTTGGTTTTCTTTTTAAACAGAGACCACTTAGCAAAATCTGAGTAACCTTATCACTAAACCTACTGAAATATTTTCCTCTCTTCTCATTTTTCTAGTTGGCAGCATGGAGTAATGTTAATCACTTTCTTCCTTCACCTCACTGCCCGTTCTTCTTCTACCCCTTCCACCATTCCATCCTGCTTTGCCTTGACAAGAGGTGCCATGTTTTAGATTACTTGACATAAGGCCCAGAGAACTTTCTAAGAGACCTCATAGCCCAGCCAGGCAGGAGCCTCAGCCGCACATCCAGTCTGCCTTGGGAGCACGGTGTGAGCCAGCCCTGCAGGCTTTCATGGCCCACCTGGCCTGGGCTCCTAGGTTGCAATGAATGATTTCTATTGATCACTGACAGATGTTCATGGAAGAACATGGAAGAAGATAGGAAAATTAACACATGACAAGTCCAGGTACAAAGCATAAACTACAAGTCTTTGTAATTTCTGTCAGTAGGTTCTTGATGAGATGGTAGGTACAAGAAGGAGAATTTTCAAGGAGTCAGCTCTTAGTGGGGCTTGAGAAAATACATGTTTTTCTGTGGCTTCCCCATCACTACTTCATGCAATAAGAGCCATCTCAGCATTGTTCAAAAGGACCCTCCCCCATGATGCATTATGCCAGCTCTTGGAAGCCCTGCCATTTTGCTCATCAACATGCTCTTGGTTATCATTTTATGAGGCAGGCGGTATTCAACCCCTATTGTTTCCAAAAGCCACAGCTCAGCATGTTTTCCATAAATCACTTTAATAGAAGACACATGAAAAGTAAAAATCCTTTTTAGTATGTGTGAAGTGAAATTAAAAAACATTTACAAAAATACCAAAGAATCTGGTGGGTGAATCCACAATCAAGGGGAAAAAGAGGAAATCTATGCCCAATTCCTAGGTGAGATATCAATTTCCTACCAGGAACAGAGTGAAGGCTGCTTTCCAGAAAGTTTCGTTATAGAGGGGAAGCAAAGAATGCCAAGAAAAATAATACAGCTTGGTTTAATTAGCTTAGTTGAATGCATGTTTCCTCCTGTCATGGCAGCCAGCTGAAGGTTTCTGGCCCAAGTTACTCAACCCTTCCATGTTTTGCTCTTCTTTGTCTTCATACAGTCTTGAACTCCTACAGTCCCCTTAGAAAGATCCCCCATCCAGTGAATTGTCCCAGTATTTTGATGGCCTTGTCTGCTTTGGGCAACTTCCTAAATCTTTGTTTTGGTTCCTGAACTTCTGAACAGGCTAGTCTGAGTCTTCCTTACATCCTATCAATGGGGCTATAAACAGGTATAAACTTAATGGAGGGAAATATCATCAAAACTGTTATACTCTTGGACCAAGAAATTCCACTTTTATGAAAGTATAATACAAAAACATGGACACAGGTATGTAAAGACATATCTATGTAGGATACATTTGCAGACTTGTTTACAAAAACCCAACTTTTCATGGAAAGGGACTTATTCTATAGATTATGCTATAACAGATAACTGAATTAATATGTGCTATTGGAAAAATTAAGACAATTCTATATGAATTGACATGGAAAGACTCAATAGGATCTTAAATGAAAAACTAGATTGTAATACAACATTATCTGCTTAAAGCATAGAACATGCATAGTAATGCAATCTGAAATATGGTATCCCAAATGCTGATGGTGATTTTGGGAGCAAGGGAAGGGCATGCAAGGATCATGGCTTTCCACCCTTCCCATGCATGTTAATGGGGTGTGTTTAATTCTTGCTGCCACCTGGATGATTTGTCAAGATATTTCCCTTCAAGTCTGCTCAGCTGCTTTCATTGGACATTGTAACCATGTGCAGAAAAACTCTGCTGTCTTTTTTTTTACCCGCCTTATCACATCTTTTTCCTGATGAAATACATATGCTTGAATGAGGAGAAACTAAAACTGAGAGGGAAGGCAATTTGGATGAAGAAGTCACATTGTTAACTATAAAGTTTTAATTATTTTTATATTACCATAAAGATTAAAGAGTACCAAAAAATGGAAAAAGGACAAAAATCAGCTATCTGATTTATTAATTATATGAGCAAGATCCCAGGGCACAGCCATTTTGAGTCTTTGTTCCTCGAAGCCTTTGGAGGCAAGGAAGAGCAGCCCAAGATTCTGCAAATCTCCTCTGTTATCATTTGGACCCAGCTGCATTGAAAAGGCGCTTTCAAAATGTCACAGACATTGAGATGAGTCATATCCAGCCTCATGGAGCAATGATGCAAGGGCAGGAAATCTGAACAGGAGGGCCAAGAGGGCCTGACAATAGCTGGGGCTCTCAGAAGCCAAGTCAGAGCAGCAAACCTGAGCTCCTCACAGTATGTGCTCTGCTACTGCAGAGCCCACTGGTAGCAGGTATGGGGCAGGGCCACTTTGGGGTGCTGGGAGAACATGACCAGTGGAGACAGTGCACGTGCACTCCAGGGGTTCATCCAGCCAGCTCCCCCAACCCCTGCCCCCAGATCTTCACACATGCATGTGTCATCATCCCACCATGACATATAGACTTCAGTTCCTTCAGCTGTGCCTCTGCCACACAAGACCATCCCACCAGGTCTCGAGGACACCTGAGCTCATATACAACCCTGGTGCTAAGATCCCAGGCTAACTTTCCCTTTCTGGGCTCCGTGTGTGGCTGAGACACATCTGAGGAGGTGAGGATTATTTTAAATTCTCTCAGTAATCTGTCCTTTTCCCTGTGAATTTTTGAAAGTTCTTTCCCTGACAGTCTTATTTAGGCCTATCACCTGATATCCTCCTGGGTAACTGCTTGTCACGTGTGGTCTGAGGCTTTGGTTCCTCAAGACCCTTTGCCTTCAGTTCGATGCCAGATCAATTACATCAGAGTTTCTCTGGGCAAAAGATGTTCTCTCTACTTTTCCAGGTTTGGTGGACCGAAGGCTATTATTCTGATACTTTAGACTAATTATGGTATTTCAACACCAGCTTGGAATCCTAATCCTAACCTTAATATTAACTCCAACCCAAAGCTTGCCTTTTCCTCTTTCTCTGGGCATCCTGCAAGGAGATGCCATTAACTGTGCAAAGAATTCCAGGCTGGAACAGAAAGAAGTCCCAGATACAGTATTAATTTACAATAGAGTTAGAGGACAGCATATTTGGAAGGATCTCATTTTCTCAGTCTCAGGCAGGCCCCACTCCCAGGTTTCCTGGTTTCTAGGCTCTGGGTATGGGGTCCTGGGAAGCAGCTCCATGAATCCTTTGTGCTCACTGGCTGGGTAGCTTGCTTTACCTGGGAGCTGGGGATGGCCTTCGAAGCTAGCGTGGCTGACTGTTTCTTGATTTTCTCACTTACTTCTTTGCCCAGGTACAGACAAGCAGCGCCCAGCAAGACATCCCCCTCCTTGGGTAAGGTTAAGTGCATGTGGACTGGGCCTTGGGGAAAGGGGCTTTACGCATTGTATTAGTTTCCTGGAGGCTGCTGTAACAAATTACCACAAACTCTGTGGTTTCATACAACCAAAATGCATTCCCTCACAGTTCTGGAGGCCAGGAGTCTGAAGTCAAGATGTCAGCAGGGCCATATTGCCTCCAAAGTCTCCCCCAGGAGGATCTTTCCTCACCTCTCCAGCTTCTGGAAAAGTGGCTCCCCTGGCATTCCTGGGCTTGTGGCTACATATTTCCAATCTCTGCTACTGTCTTTACGGCACCTTGTCTCCTGTGTAGATCTGTGTCAAAACTCTCTCTGCTTCACTTTTATAGGGATATGTGTAATTTGAAATGAAGACAGTAATTTGAAAAGGTATCTACACTCCCTTGTTCATTGCAGCATTCTTTACAACAGCCAAAACATGGAAACAACCTAAGTGTCCATCAATGGATGAATGGACAAAGATATATATATTGGGCCTTAAAAAAGAAGGAAATCTTGCTATTTGTACCAACATGATGGACCTCAAGGGCATTATGCTAAGTGAATAAGTCAGAGAAAGACAATACCATTTGTCTGATCTCACTTTTATGTGGAATCTAAAACAACAAAACAAAACAAAAAACCTAAGCTCATAGTTACAGAGAACAGATTGGTGGTTGCCAGGCAGGGGGTATGGGGGAGGGGCATGCAAAAAGTGACAGATTTCTAGTGACAAAATAAATGTCATGGGGATGCAATGTATAGCATGATGAATCTAGTTAATAATACTAGATTACATATTTGAAAGTTCTTAAGAGAATAAATCTTAAAAGATCTCATCACCAGAACAAAGATGTATATAACTGTGTATGGTGATTGATGTTAACTAAATTGACTACGGTGATCATTCGGCATATATACATACGTCACATTCACTGTGTGAAACTAATATGTTATATATCAATTATACCTCAAGTTAAAAAGAAAGAGTACATGTGACTGCATTCAGGTCCCACTCAGATAACTCAGGATAAGCTCCTCCTCTCAAGATCATTGACTTTATCAAATCTTTTGCCCTATAAGGTGATATTCGTATGTTCCAGGGATTAGAACATAGACATATCTTTTGGGGCCACCATTCACCCTACCACACCCACCGAAGGTACTCATCAAGCTGAGACAGATATCAGATGTCAAGTATTGAAGGGGGTCTGTGTTATTCACACAAACAATTCCCCCAAGTGAATGAGTGCTGCAGTGAGTCAGTATCCAGGCAAGGTTTGTTTCCCTTTGCTAAGTGCTGAGGTAAGCGGACTCACCTCTGCCCCTTGTGTGTGCCTGCTGGGGCCAATTCAAGGTCCTTCTGCTGGGTTTGGCCCCAGACATCCCTCAGGGGATGTGTCAGAAACCCTAAGTGTCAGAAACCCTATTTTGGGGAGGGTGTGGATACAGGGTACCACAGTGTGATAGGGAAACACTGAGCTCAAGTTCTGGATCTGCCACTTACTAGCCCTCTGTTCTTCCACAAGACACTTGCTTTCTGATTTTCCAATCAGCAAAGAGGGACAAGAATCATCTCTACATTTTGTGATTTTGTGAGGATTAAATGATAAACATGCATGTATATTAAAGCAAACTCTTAGCACCACAGGAGCCCAGGGGTAAAGTAACCCTGCGCTAGGAGAGGGGGCGGCGGGCAGACTCATTATCATAACGTCTACTATCATTGGAGCAATCCTACTCAAGCCCTAGTTCTCCACTCTGTTTCTCAGTCAGTTCAAGAAGTTCCAGAGACTCAGAGGGCATCCCTGCCTTCCTCCACTAACCTGAGAAAGTAGCAGTGATCTGAGGTTGGTGATGGCAGGGAATGAACCTGGATTCTGGCAGAGGATAGTCACCCCTTGATGCAAGACGATTTCTCCCTCCTGATTACTATCTTTAATGCCCAAAGATACTAAGACTCCCAAAAGAATAGGCAAAACAGGGCATCAGAAGCTCTACAACTCCTTTCCTGCACTGAGATGTGAGAGGCATTCTCCCCAGAAGGAACAGCTCCAGGCTCGAACTGAGAGATTAAATAAAACCCTCTTGGCAAACCCTCCTCTCTTGGGAGGCCTGACCATTATATTTGCTACCATCACCATCATCACCAATGATAACAGTTATGTTAACAGACACCATGGAGATGGAGCACAAGAAGTGGTCCTGACTTGCCCCTTGGGCTCCGAAGCTGTGTGTGGGGCCTCTGTTCTGATCTCCCCCACCCCAGCTCCTGGACCATCTACACATGCTCACATGCCTATCCACCCAGCCCCACATCGGCTGCCCGCCACAGCTACAATGAAGTGAAAACCAACTGTGAGCTGCTGTCAATAGGCAAAGCCTCCAGGGATTTGTACTAAATCCAGTCACTAAATCTGTGGCTTACTTATGACCTCATGTGGCTTTTTGACTTCTCTGACTTTTGCCAAATTGCTGACATGTTTTTAAATTATCCAGTTTTTGTTTTTCCTTCGCCTCTGCTTCTTGGGAAGATAAAGCCTCAGGCATGTGGTCGTCCTCTGTTCCTAAAAGTGATGGTTTTCTGGGCCATTGCCTCCCACCCAGAACTCCATTCACTGCAGTTATCATTTCAACCCAGGCCTCAGAAGCCCTCAACTTTTAGGAGCACAGAAAGCAAGCAGTTATGAGAGAGAAGCTACAGTGCAAAGGTGTTTTGTTTTGTTTTGTTTTCCATTTCATCTATGTAACCATATTATAGGAAATGTTGTAGAAATTAAAGAAATTCCCAGGTAGCATATGTGCTTTTACCGGGTGATCTCTAATGGTCCAAGCAAATCCAGTCCTATTCCTTCCAGGACTGACATGATGACAAATATTAAAGACTATTTCACCCAAAGCCATGAGTTGTTTTATAGCAGAGAAACAGGGTGTTGCTTTGGGGACAGTTGGCTTTGTCTTGCTGAAAGAGTTCCAAAAGATTTTGCCTATGGGCTGTCATCTGAACTCCACCCTAAGTGTTCCTCACCCTACCCCGTCTGGGAAAGTTGGGGTGCTAACTAATGCTCCCCGAATTCAGCACTCCTGCAAAGTTCAGGCTGGGGCTGATTAACACATTGTAACTTTCAAATTAAAGACAGGCATTTGCCATCCTCATCCGGGTTCTCCACAATTACTCTATAGAATGCTTATAAGAGGACGTCAAAAGAAGAAAAAATAAGCACCCACCTCCCACATTATAGCTGGGGTTGCCACTTCCTAAAAGAAAACTCCCGCTTGCCTTACCCGACTGTAAGGTCATCCTGCATGAGTTCACTCAAGACACCAAAAGCACTGGCCAGCATTCATCTCTGTGTTGAGTGTATCAGCATGGCCCCACTTGCACTCACTGTTGGTCTGCGGTGCTTTGAAATATGTTCACAAATTCTTGGACACTCCCTTCAAACAGCAAACCCCTCCCCTTGAGCCTGGTGGCCTTGGTGACTCACTACTGACGAATAGGAAGATGGCAGGAGTGATGGCAGAAGTACAACGTCAGAGAATAGGTGTATTCATTTTTTATTGCCATGTAACAAATTACCATGAATTTATCTTAAATAACACAACTTTATTATCTTACAGTTCTGTAGGTCAGAAGTCCAGGCACATTGTGAAGAAGTCTTCTGCACAGGGCCTTGCAAGGCTGAAATCTGGTGTGGCCAGGACTGACATTTCATCCAAAGCTCTGGGTCCTCGTCCAAACTCATGTAGGTTACTGCCAGAATTCAGTTCCTTCCTGTTCCTTCTTGCTGACTGTTGGCTGGGGACTGCTATCAGCCCCTAGGAGCTGCTCGTAGAGCCTTGATACACGGATCCCTCCACAATATGGCACTTTGCTCCTTCAAGGCCATCAGGAAAACCTCTGCTTCAAATCTCTCTGATCCATTTTAAGGGACCACCTCATTAGATCAGACTAACCCAGGATAACCTGCTTTGTCATTAACTCAAAGTCACCTTGTCTTCACTGCAATATCCATTCTGCCACATAATGTGACAGAGTCATGGGGGTGAGATCCCATCATATTTATAAGTCCTGCTTAAACCCCAAAGTGGGGTATTACACAGAGCCTGTGCACCAGGGGGCAGAAGCTGGGGGGCCATCACAAAATTTTGCCTGGCACAGTAAGTCATAAAAGCCCCTGTGTCTTCCTGCTCGTCTCACTCCCTCTCTCGGGGATCTCTCACTTTGGAGAAAGCCAGCTGCCATCTAGCAAGGATACTCAAGCATCCCCGTAGAGAGATCCACCAGATGGAAATGAGATCTCCTGCTAGCAGTCAGCAAGGAGCCAAGGCCTACGAACAACAGCCATGTAAGGATCCATCATGGAAGCAGATCCTCCAGCCTCGGCCAAGCCTTCAGGTGACTGCAGCCCTGGCCACTATCCTAACTTCAGCCTCTCGAAAGAACCTGAGCCAAAACTGCCCAACTGAGCAGCTCCCAGAATCCTGACCCTCAAAACTGGAGTGATATAATAAATACTTGCTGTTTTAAGATGCTATATCTTCAGGCAACTTGTTACACTGCAGTAAATAACTAATACACAGACTTTATCAGTAAAAGAGCAATAAAAACAATGGGAAAGTGTTGCATTAAAAAAAGGAGAGTAAAAATACCAACAAAACTGCTTTCTAGTCTAAAAGACAGAGCTCTCCTCCAGGTCTTTGTCACACCAGCAAGACTCTGAGTTATACTGTGCTCACCACTGCTCACAGTGAGGGTGGGGTGAGGGGGTGGCGGGGCAAAGCCACAGTGCCAAACCACTGGCCCCATTTCCCAGGGTTCTGGTGCTTCCTGGCTCATTCCAAGTTTCTTCCCAACATTTTCCTTGTTTCACATTAATACTTTGCTCCAAGCTGAGTACCAAACTCATCACCCTAAGTGTCCTTGACCCTGCTGTGCATCCCAGCTTTGGGAGGCGGCGGCTGCGGGAGGAGCTTGGGTGGCCCTCAGGAGGACGCCTGTGCGGCTTCCCACACCCTGTCTTAAGGCCACTGCTTGATTTAAGCTATTTCAGGGTGGGAAACGATGCTCTCAAATCTGGGCTGTTTTCCTCCCAAGCTGTGAACTCAGCGCTGGATGACAAATCACAGCATCTCTTGGCCCTGACGGTAGGGCCACCCTGGCTCGCCTCCTCCTCTGCTGATGGAGAATCGAGCACCCACCGCGGGCAGTCACTCAGGCTGGGAGAGTGAGGAGGGCAGGGTAGGCTTCGGTCCCCCCACCTTGCCGCCCGTGGGAATCTGCTGCCAGCCCAGCCTGGACAGAAGAGAGGCAGAGGGTCCCAAGTGCCCTCTCATTCGTTGCAAGCAGGGATGAGAGAAGCTGTTCCCTTGAGCAGAAGCAGCAGCAGCAGCAGCAGCAGATCTGAACAAAGTGCCAGCTGCAGGCCCCCCAAAGCCGAGGCTGCAACTCTTGCTCTTGCTATTTCAGGGCCTTTTGCCTGGGGCCTGGGCCTGGACGAGCAGTCAGCTGCCAGAAGGCTGGAGTGACAGAGTGCAGACCCCTCCCCCGCCCCTGCCGGCGCTGAGTAATTGGCACTAAACTCGGATGTGTCTGGATTTAATCTAACCTGAGCTCGGTTGCTAACTTGCCTGATGGAAAGCTGCCCAGGCTCCAGCACCTAAGCCAAGAGGGCCCGGAGATCTGATCCCTGCAGCGCGGGGCCAGCCCTTCCTGCCTAGGCTGCCAGCGAGATGCCCCCGCTCCGGGCCCAAAGGCCATTCTTCAGGTGTTCCCCAGCCATCACCTCATCGGATCCCCAAGACAGAAGTGCTGTGCCCAGAGGGATGTGGCTGAGAGGCTGCGCCCCTGTCGCTGGACTGAGATGGAGGCTCCGAGTCAGTCACCGCCCCAGGGTGGGAGCAGAAGTAGCTGAGCCGACAGGGAAAACCATGCTTGTCCCTTCCGCAGCACTGTAGGGGAATAGGCTCAGCCTCCCGGCACCCAGAGAAAGGGAGACTGACCCACAGAGGCCCACTGGGAGAGACCTGGGCCCTGGCTCTGAGTCACCCCACTGTACCCTCTTTTCTGCATCTGCATTTGATTTTCGGAAGCCAGCCTGTGTCTCTGAGCTGGAATCATACCAGTCTTGGACACCTCCCCTCCCATAGAACAAGGACACCTTGCACAGGACTGGAAAGGTCCAAACCCTAACCCTGTTGACCTCTTTCCTTTCCTCCCGCATCTTCATGCCTTTAGGTTCCCTTCCAGCCAGCTCTTCAAAGCTTCTCTGCTCCATCCAGCCCACACCTTTGAGAGAAGGTGTCTCTGCTCCCTCTAGCCTCCCTCTGAGTTGGCACCTCTTGCTGTGGCAACCTCCCCCAGAGCACATCCAGGTGTTATGGGAGGTGCTGATTCCTGAGCCGGCCATCTCTCCCTCTAGAGCATCATCCTATCCCTTGCAGGCAGTGAGCATCAGCAGGCTTGTGGGTCATCAGGGAGAACAGAGTTCTCTTCACTCCATCTCATATAAGTGCACATCTCCCCTGTGCTGCAGCCACAGGCCTCACCCTGCCTCCTAGCCTGGCCCCTGCTAGGCTTGGGGCAAGCAGGAGAGCCCTGGTGAGTGGTCTCAAGCAGGAGGTGAGACATGTCCAGCTAGAACATGCTTCTGTTTGTTTCTGGGTTGAGTAGGCATGCCCAGGGAGCAATCAGGCTGCCAACTTGGAACTCTGCCCTGACTTCCATCCGGATGTCATACTTCTCCCCAGAGGGCTGCCCAGACCCCTACCTTGAGTTGGAAAGAATTAAAAGGACATACAATTGGAGGGCAATCAAATCCTTTCTCATTTATTTTGCTCTTAAAACTCTGATTCCCAGCTAAGATATTGTCAGTGGGAGAAACATAAAAAGTGTATATCTTAGACATAATTTTGAATGAAAATTATGAAGCAATTGGTAACCACTAAAAGGCCACAACATAGTTAACATGATTTGGGCCAAAGTTAAAGTCTCTGGATGTGAATTCTGGCTCTGCCATCAATTAGCTGTGCCTCAGTTTCCTCATGCATGTCAGGACCTGCATGGTTGGGATGCTGTGAAGATTGAGTGAAAGTATAGAATTAGCTTATAACAGAGCCTGGCCTCCACTGTGCTCTCAGTGCACGTAATAACGCAGGATGTGCACTCTATGGGGGCTGAGGGAGAGTGGAGATTCAGAGGGGAGGGCAAGGCGATGGACCAGAAGTTGGGGCTGACTCTCAGGACTCTTCTTTGGGAAAAAGAAGGAGAAAAGGCTGGCCTAGGACCTGGGCTCAGGAGGGGATGGGAAGAAAGCCATGTGCCTGCAGAGCATGGAGGCAAAGCCATCATGTGGGTCCCAGGCCGAAGGCCAGGAGCTGCTCAGGCCATGCTGTCATCACGATGAGGTCAGAAACAGAAACAGAACACCGGCCTCTTTCTGGGCCACAGAAAGGAACCGCAAGCTCAGGATGTGGAAAAGAGTTGAAGACTAGCCGGGAAGGGAAGCCAAGGTGTACTCTGGATCCCTGGGCCCAGCTGCACACACTTCAGGGGCAGAACACATAGCACATTCCTACAAAATCAGTTAAATTTGGGAATTTCTTCTAGAAATAGAAGAATTGATAACTTTGGATTTGGATTTGAGTTTTCTTGACTAGATGAATGACAACCACCCTTCTCTGTTCTGGATTTTCTCTCTTCCCAGGGTTGCTTTGCCTAATATTGAGTCAGGAGCCAAGCTCACCATTGGCCCATTTACATCCCAAGGCTTTTTCAAAATAAGGAGATTTGAGAGTCCCACTCCAGGAATCCCAAGCCAGCAGCTCTGGAAGAGTAAGTACAGGTATCTCTGATTGTAACAAGCACCCCAGTGATTGGTGCTCAGGATGTAGGACACTGAGCAACACAGGCTGGGATATGACATATTGGTAAAGCTTGATTATGAGGTCACTAACAGCAAAAGCAGGACTGAAATACCAAGAGGCACAAAATTCTTCTTTCCCAGACCTCAAATGAAAACAGTTCAAGGCAAGGAGGCCATACCTTCTCTTTATTTAAAACTTTCTAGGGATCCCTGGGTGGCACAGCGGTTTAGCCTGCCTTTGGCCCAGGGCGCGATCCTGGAGACCGAGGATCCCACGTCGGGCTCCCGGTGCATGGAGCCTTCTTCTCCCTCTGCCTGTGTCTCTGCCTCTCTCTCTCACTGTGTGCCTATCATAAATAATAAATAAATAAATAAATAAATAAATAAATAAATAAATAAATTCTTAAAAAAAAAAGCTTTCTAGAGTAGCGCTCCTCAAAGAAACTTTCTGCAGCAATAAGTGTTCCAGATCTACAGTGTCTGATATGGTAGCCACTAGCCATGTGTCACTATGGAACACTTAAAATTTGTCAAGTGTGAGTGAATTTTTAATTTCATTTTTTTTAACTAATTTAAGTTTAAATATTTGTTATCATGTGTGGCTAGTGGCTATCATATTGGGAGGTGGAATTCTGAAGGAAGGTGGGTTACAGAGGGATGAGACATGAGGTTGGCACTGGCTGTAACTCAGTTCCACACCCATATGCACACATGTACGCACACATACACATCTCACAAAGATAGTCCTATCAGTGGAGCTAACAAGTGAAAGGGTTTTGCTTGGAAACTGGCCCAGTGGAAAGAAGAGAGCAATGCAAGGCATCTATGTGGAGTACTGGGCCTTGCATCATGTCAGCTTCTCTCTCTCTCCCTCTCTCTCACACACATAAATAAATAAATAAATAAATAAATAAATAAATAAATAAATAAATCGAGAGAGAGAGAGAGAGAGAGAGAGAGAGAGAGAGAGAATGAGCTAGAGAGACAGATGGAGAAGGAGAGAGAATCTCCAGCAGACTCTGCACTCAGTGCAGGACTGGATCCCACAACCATGAGATCACAACCTGAGCCAAAACCAAGAGTCAGATGCTTAGCCAACTGTACAACCCAGGTGCCTCATGTCATATCCTCTCTTAAGAAATAACAAATGCAAGAAGGCTGGCCTCCCCATGGCCCACTGTCATACCTATATTTCACTTGACTGCAACCAGACAATTGTGCTTTGTTATCATCCTGCAGAGTCAGATCAGTAATAAGCCAAGGTGGCTGATATACCCAATGGCAGGAAAACAATACTAAGAGTTTCTGAAAGGTCGTGAGCTGACAGGGGGGTGGGGGGATACTAAACCAAAACCAAAACCAGGAAAGCTGGCAGAGCACACAGGACAGAAGCAAGAGATGGTTGTCACTGCTTAAGGACACTAGCAGGTGGTATCTTTTCACCCTCAGCCACTTTGGGTCCCAGCTGAATGTGACTTTTGCTCCAAAGAGCTGATTTTTTTTCCTCTAACAGTTTTAAAAACACCAGGCACCTAACATTGTTAGATAATTTGAGACAAGAATGAACATCTCTAAATAATGTGACATGGACTAGATTAGATACCTCCTGGGGGAGTGTTTGGGAACTTGACAAGGGCCTTGCTCAGGTGAAAAATGATTCTTTTAACTCTACCATGCATTGGTAGGTGTAAAAACAGCTCTCATCTGAATAGTGGCCTATGGACAATAATGCCAGTTTTTGGCTCATTCCCTGAGATTTAGAGACCAAACCTTATAAGGCATTTGTGAAAACCAAATGTCTGACACCCTTGCAGGATGTGTGAAGCCAGGGACAGACATTTCTGGCATGTTTCCTGCTTGCTGTAAGTAATGCCAGGCCTGTGATATGTTAATGAGGTCATTATGGAAATCACAGTAAGTCTATGAGGTGCATGGACTAGCTGAGCATCAGACAGTCAAGTGTCATGGGCCTGGGAACTCTGGGAGTAGTTCCCCAAAATTCATATTGAATTCCAGGGAGAGTTCTATGTCACCTGGCAGCCTGTTGCCACACACATCCTTCTCTGAGGTCTCTGGACTCAACCACGTGGTGAAGCCTTGAGTCAGTGCGAAAATGCACATGTGTGAAGCCATCTGCCACCAGAAACGAATGACCACTGGCTGGGTCTCTGAGAGGCGGTTTATACAAAGTGATCTGTGATTTTAGCACCAAATGCTCCATGAATCCTCACAATCTCGTATGAGGGGGATGGGTCCAAGGCTCAGAGGTTATCTGGAGGAGGGACCTGGCCCTGCATTGGGCCAGAGGGACCCATCTGGCCAGCAGAGTGGATGCCTACATTCACCTCAGTGGTCATACACCTGAGTGGTCATACCCCCCAGTGGACATACACAGTTCATGTGGACTGTGCTCTGGGGCAGTGGTAAAGCCCTTCTCCCTGCTCTGGAGGTGTGAACACAGCCTTGTGGGTTATATGACTTCCCCACAAGCAAAGCACAGAATGTGGCACAGCAAAGACTAATGGGGGATCTGCTGACAATCTGTTTTGCCTCTCACCTGTGCCCTCTTTGTTGATTGATGTTGAGGGGTAGGGTGGCTTTCTGATACCCCACACATCCTGATGCTCCCTCTCTGGAGTAGGAGAGGAAATGTTCTAGGCTGACACTGGCACACTTGGACCCACTCATATCTCACCTGCAAGGCACATGCCCTGCTAAGACAGGAATGGTTATAAGAGGTAATGCAGGGGATCCTGTTGATGGAACTGTTCTGTATTTTGATTATGGTGGCAGTATCATCAATGGACAGGTGATAATTTGCATAGAATTAAACACAGAGAAACCCATACAAACTGGTGAAAACTAAGTAAGGTCACTAGCTGTATCAGTGTCAGTTTTCTGGCTATGACACTGTATTACAGTGCTGCAAGACATCACCATTGAGGGAAACTGGGGGATGTCTCCATAATATTTCTCACAACTATAAATGAACCTGCCATTATCTTAAAATAAAAATTAAAAACATGCATTGAAAAAAAATAGTACAGTTTGGAGTGTGTTGAATTTAAGCTACTTTAAGGAAGAATCAGATGAAGGCTGGGAGGATCCTCCTCCTTCATTGCCTCTGTCTCCTCTTCAGGTCCCAGGATTCACACTCACCTGCTGGCCTGTCTCCCTAGCACCAGGACCTGAGGACAGTCCTGGGAGGAGAATTCCAAGTGGATCCAGACAAGTGAGGAGTGAGAGTGATTCCAGGGGGCACTCTCCAGAGACCTGGGATATGCATGGGGTTACAGGCTCACAGCTGGGCAGATAGGTCAGGCTTCTGTGTCCGGCAGGAGAACAGCCCCATCTGTTCTCAGATCTTCACTATGTGGACTCCTTTCAGGGTGGGAGAGAGAAAGATTTAGAACTGGGATGAGGACATATTACTCTTATTTAAAACAGCCACAAAATGTCTATCAACGAAAAAAGTATATCATAAAAAATACTTTTAATTGATGGGTTTTTTGTTCTGTTATAGACTCCAACCATATTCGCATTTTCATTTTCCTATTTTAAGGCAGGCATGATCTTGTAACCTTTATTAGTGTTTATCAGGACATTATAATTTTAAGAGCATCTCATGGTCAGATCCACTTGGAAGATACTGACCAAGCTAGCTGCACAGCACCTCCAACTTCTCCATGGTCCAGGGCTTTCCAGGATCCTCAATTCTCAGGTCTCTTTACACTTGCTGTTTTGTGGCAGGCCATGATGGCTGCGGTAGTACTGGACTGGGCCCATGGGGGTGAGCAAACCTATGTTCTTCTCATAGCTCAGTCTTGGAAGGGTAGGATAGATGATTGACTGCAAAATGAGATGGTATCTGGTCTAAAGCTCAGAAATACTGCAACCCTGCTAATGAAAGCATGGCTTCTCCTGTGAAACCTGTTGGTATCGGTGTGTGTGTGTGTGTGTGTGTGTGTGTGTGTACTTTGTTTTGTTCAGGATTATGACATTTCTTCCATGTACCATTCATAAAAGGCAGGATTCAGTGAGATCAGATGCTATTTACCTTCATTAAGAGTTAGCCAGGCTTGATTCCTTTCCTGAGGCTCTCTCCTCTCTCCCTTGCTTAGGGAAAAACATCTCACACTGAGTGTTCCTCTACTGCTGTAAGATACAAACAGAATGCAAACAAGAGTTGGAATCTTGCCTTGAGTGTATTAATATAGACTTACTTCATAACTGCTGTCAATTAAAAACAAAATATTTCCCAGAGGGTCTTACCTCATCATATTGTAAGACAGCAATTTAAAACTGCCCTAGGGGCACCTTCGTGGCTCAGTCAGTTAAGCATCTGCCTTCAGCTCAGGTCATGATCCCGGCGTCCTTGGATTGAGCCCCACATATGGCTCCCTGCTCAGTAGGGAGTCTGCACCCCTCCCCCTGCTCATGCTTGCCAGTGTGCTCTCTTTCTCTCTGAAATAAACAAGTAAAATCTTTTAAATGAATGAATGAATGAATCAATCAATCAATCAGTCTGCCCTAAGGTCAACATCCTAAGCAAAAGCAATCAATCTGAGAAATAAGGAGTAACGCATACTGGAAGCACATGGCACACGTGATATGTGAATATGGATATGAAAATGCCTGTAGCATACACGACTGATGGGTAATTAGAAGGAAAGTTGATTATTGGGAACTTGAGAAGTGGTAGGTTGCCATTTATGTCCAGCAAATTTAAATACCTGGGTTAATACCGAAATGTGGGTTTCTTAGACCTTGATATTTGCTATAAGCAACTATTTCTGCATAACTTGGATCATGTTTTCCTTATGGCTACCTGATCAATCAATTCATTACCTACTGTGCCCCACTTATTAAAATGGGGACTTAAAAATGGGCCCTAAAACTTCGCTCTGAAGACTCTGGAACAACAGAACAAGAGACCAATAGTCTTTGTAGCAAAGAAGTTTCTCAGCTTTTAGTAATACAGGGAAATCTGAAACTCCTTTAGACCTCTAGGACTTTGGGTTTATGACTCTAGAGGAACTACTCTGGGAAGTTAAGGAACTCCAATTTAGGAAAATGTCAGAAGACATGCAACTGCTTTGAGGACATTTTTCTCAGATTAATAGGAGTCATGTCACTAAAGAAGTCTCCTTTACAATTATCCTCCCTTCAGACAACACCAGTGAGGTCACTGCAACAGGTGTCGAATTTTGAGAGTCAAGGCCACAGAGTATACCCTGTCTAAGGAATATTAGTATCAGAAGAGCAAAAAGGGTAGATTCAGTTCAGATCCCTGGGGGTATCAGAACCCAAAACCACGATAAAGGGGCAGAACAGGGGTCAATTAAACATGTAGCCAAGACTTCAAAGCCACAAGAAGACTGACAGAATTGGAACAGATCAGAATGAGAAGGTCCTGAATGAAGTCTCTAAAACAGCATTGCTTGTATTCATTGTAGGGTACATGGGTGCCATGGACTGAACTTTTGTGTTCCCCCAAATTCATATGTTGAAAAGCTACCCCTCCAGGTGATGGTATAAGAAGGTGGGGCTTTTGAGATGGTGGAGCCCTCAGAAATGGGATTCATGTCCCCATGAAAGAGATCCAAGAGCTCTCTGGCCTCTTCCACCAGGTGATGACAGAGAAGTCAGCCATCTGCAAGTCAGAAGCAGCCCCTCACTGGAACTCGACCATGCTGGCACCCTGATCTTGGACTCCCAGCCTTGAGAGCTGGAAGCAGTCAACACGTGCTGTTTATAAGCCACCCAGTCTGGTGCTTTGCAGCCTAGACTGACTAAGACAATGGGCAGGTCAGGATGACTTAAAGGTGTCAGTGCAAGAATGACAAGGCTTGAGAGCTTAGTCTAGGTTCTATGCTTTTTCTCAGAGCTGAGTAGGATCAGACAATTTTAAGTTTGTCTATTCTTTTAATAGCATTTATATTTGCTATGTGACAGGCACTGTGCTGAGCTCTGGATAAACAATAGTAAATAAGGCATAAGCCTTGACCTGAAGGAACTTATAATTTAGTAGTGGAAATTAAAAATGGAAAGACAATGGCAATATGGTGTTTTAAATTCCACAATAGTGGAAAGTTCTGGGTGGAACTGAAGAATCTGACACAGGCAGTCTTGGAAGGGAGAGAGAAATTTTACAGAGGAGATATTGTATAAGGTAATAAATGTGTAGAGTACTTAAAAAAGATGGTCAGGTGAACCAGTGAGGAGTGCATTTTAATGAAAGGGTTAGCATGCACAATAGAAGCTTCCTTAACCAGCTGTTACTCAGCTGCTTCTCTGGATTCCTAGACACTCATCCTCCCTTTGCAAACATGTTGAAGGCATATGCAGAGCTGACTGCTCAGCGGGCTACCCTTGCTCATCCTTTCCTAGCTTGACTTAGTACTCCTCAAGGGTCAGCTTCATTTTTCCCAAATCTGTTTATGATTGCTATGCTTGTTATCAAAGCAGTTTACTTCAAGTAAATGTTATTAAAATTGATGAAATATGATGAGTACAAAGAGTGTAGTTTATATGAAAATTAAATGGTAATGCTTGAAAAAGCTTGCTAAAGCTTTAGCCACTTAAATATAATGCTATTTAATTAGGTGTAGATGAGCAGCTGTAAATTGTTGGAGAAATAAAATAGTAACGTTCCTAGTTCTGGGGAGGGTATTGTGCTGATAAGGAGATAATGAGCAAGCCTTATCTCCTACAGATGCAGAGTGCTTCACAACATCCCAAATGTTTTTTACTCATCATAACACCTTAAAACACTTGTTTTTCCTCCATTGTTCCCATACAGTCTATTGTTCTCATATTCTCATATTCAAATTTGAGAGACATGAGCTATAATAAAGTACATGGGTTTAGGGTCAGGTCTGAGTTCAAGATCCGCTTCTACCACTTGGCAATTTTCTACTCTTAAAACTTCCTTAAGCTCACTCACTTCTGTTTCCTCATGCCTGAAGCAGGAAGAATAATGCCCACTAGGCAGTGTTAAGGAGCAGCTTCAATTATTGCCCAGATGACGTTCTATCATTCATCTGTCACTCTTTGCTAGCACTCTCCTAAGAACTGTACATTTACTATCCAGGAACTGTCACAACAATATAATAAGGTACTATCCCTATTTTACAGATCTGGAAACCAAGACTCATGCTGTTAAATGAGTCACTGGAGGGCACAAGCAAATAAGTTGTAAGAGACAAAACTCAAAGCACCCATCTTTAAGAATGTAACTGCTTTACAACATGAGAAGACTGGCTCACATGCATCCAAAATGCTCCTGGTTGTGATTCCCTGTGGAAGTCCCCTCCTCCATGAGGATGTTCACTCCTGCACAGACATTCCTTTTGTTCTCTTTCATCTTTCCCTGTGTATGGGACACAACCAGAACCCCAGTCCCTTGCCCTCAAAGCAGACAGAAATTTCTGTGATGGCCCTGTACAATGCCGGCAGTGTACAGAAATATGAAGGCAATGTAGGGTCCAGGGAAAATGCATGGTTAAAAAATACAATTAACGAAGTTTAAAGTTAAGCCCATTGCCTTAGTAACTCTGGGATGTCTATGGCCACAGATTGAATTCCTCCAGGACAGGCATCTAGTAGGTTCTATATGGCTATTTGGCTCATGTTTCTCAGGAAGTATCCAACTCTAACAAATATGAGGAGACCAACATGAAAAAAATGAGTTCATTCATGTTCATCCAGTTTGCCTCCTCAGCATAAACTGTTATTCTGAATCCCAAGCTAGGCCACTCTCCTGAGAAATAACTCTCAGAATAAGGCAAATAATGACTGATCAATCACAGGCACTGGCTCATTTAAACTTCATAATCACTGTATGAGGTAGACATCACAATCATCCCTACTTTGTAAATGAAAAGGCAGACACCAAGGGCAAATAGTGACTTCCCAGCACTGGCTGGGATTCAAAGTTCTACCTGGGGCTCTCTCACTACACCTATCTATTCCCTACCTTTCCCCAATCCTACGTGACCCTTAGGAGATCACATCACTAAGCTCAGTGGAATAATTGAGTCTTTAAAATACAGAATTATCAATAAATGCAGTGTGAAATATATGGGTTTTGAAGACACAGAGAGGGCAGCCCAGGTGGCTCAGTGGTTTAGCACTGCCTTCAGCCCAGGGCCTGATCCTAGAGACCCGGGATCAAGTCCCACGGTGGGCTCCCTGCATGGAGCCTGCTTCTCCCTCTGCCTGTGTCTCTGCCTCTCTCTCTCCATGTCTCTCATGAATAAATAAATTTAAAAATCTAGAAAGAAAGAAGAAAGAGAAGAAAGAGAAGAAAAGAAAGAAAGAAAGAAAGAAAGAAAGAAAGAAAGAAAGAAAGAGAAAGAAAGAAAAGAAAGAAAGAAAGGACACAGAGAGAGGCAGAGACATAGGCAGAGGGAGAAGCAGGCTCCTCACAGGGAGCCCAATGTGGGACTCGATTCCAGAACTCCGGGATCATGCCGAGAGCCAAAGACAGACACTCAACCGCTGAGCCATCCAGGAGTCCCCTGGCCATTCTCTGAGTAGCTCCCAGACTATGACATACAGCATCTCAAACAATTTGTGTTTTTCCACAGTAGAACCTCACTTTAAGAGTCTAAGAATTCTGAAATGTAACTAATTCAATGCAAATAAAAGAAAAAAAAAGAAACAAAGAAAACTCAAACTAAATTTTATCAGTTGTCAACGGCATGACATAACGACTTACATAGTTTTTAGTTCTCAATGATGTCATTACAAGTGTTAATTTGATGTTGTGACAATATCTATCAAGAAAGAGTAGAAGAGCCTTGAGGACATTATGCAAAGTGAAATAAGCCAGTCACACAAAAGAATAATACTGTGTGATATGAGGTATCTAGAGTAGGCAAATTCATAGATACAGAACATAGACTGGTGGTCACCAGGGGCTGAAGGGAAGAAGGTATAGGGAGTTGTTTAATGGATACTCAGTGTCAGATTTTACAAGATGACATTTTGGAGGTTTTGTGCACAAGAATGTGAATGATCTCACACTTAACGATGGTTACTATGATAAATTTTATGTTTTACCACATAGGTTTTGTTTTTAAAAGAAAAAAATGAGCAGAAGATGAATATCCTTCACATACTATGCTTCCCCGCATTTTCACTTTCCTATAATTAAGATTACTAGCTAGCCCTGTTTGCTTAGGACAACCTCAATTCACTCTCATCGTCCAGTGCAATTACTCATGGGTTCTTTTCACTCTTAAAAGTGTCATGGGTGATAATCATTATGCTCATTGTATCCAATATGCCTTTGGTAACAAAGAACAACTAGAGAACTTAAAGCTGGTGAGCACATCTTGCCTATCATCAGCATCCACATTCCTTGATTTACTCCTTCATTCATGTGAAATCAGAAGGACCTCTGCTTACCTTGTATCTGTTATCACTCTGGGCCCAACATTTGTGTTCAGGTGACTGTCTTCCCAGATAGACTGGGGGTCCCTCAAGGGCAGGACTGATATCTAATTCATCTAATGTCCCCAGATCCCAGCCCAATGCCTGACACACATCAGATTCCCAGCAGAAATCTGCTGGATCACAAGATGTCCTAGTACCAGCTAAAAGACAACAGTGAAGGAGGACTGGCTTTCATTAGTGTTGAGCCCTCAGAACGGTCTTTCCCCTGTGCCCTTGGGGATGGCCTGTTTGGATGGGCAGACAGAGGGAGGGCAAGCTCCTCAGCTAAATTTCTCTCTTACATATTATCCACTTCCAAGACCCTTGAATGGTCTTTATCTTTCCTATTGATACTTTCTATGTTGTTGTTGTTCTTTGACAAACTTAGAAACATTTCCATCAGTCCTGAAATAGATGCTCACAGCAAGCCAATACATGCTTGATAATGCTTGTCCATGTCCCCCTAATATAAATTACTCATTTATAAATCAGAACTTTAAAACTCTAGTGCAATGGCTCAGCAAGTTGGGCTAATTATCTCAGCTAAGTAGCAGGCTTTGTAAGCCTGGTCTTGGTTTCCTCTTTCCAAGGCAGTGCTGTCCTCAAGGTGAGTTTCAGGGAGTCACCTCCTCAGATGCTGCACATTCATCTCCAAGTGTTGGGTTGAATTACACCCTTCTTTGGGTGTTGTTTGGACCTCTTCTAATTTCTAGTGACCTGTGGCCATTTAGGAACTCAGGGATGGCATCTCTATCTTCCAAGTTGATTAAGGTCTCTGATTCCAGGAAAGCATGGAGCTTAACATGCTCCAGTCCTCTGCTTACTTCCTCTTCCCTCTTCTCTTCTTCAGCGCAGCAGATTTGAGGGCTCAAGAATCCAGGACAATGGGAGGAGAGGCCTAGAGAGGAGCACTAAGTAAATGTTAATGAACCAGCAGGTTCAGATCAGAGTGTCTTTTAGGGATTTCAGAATTGTTTTGATAAATTAAGCCCAACATCTGGATGGCATTTCGATTAAGAACCATCAAGACTACCTACTTATCCCTTGGCCAGTCTTGCCCAGAGTGCATCCTTTTCATTAGTCTTTTAAAAACAACTTTGGTTTTACTTATCCTCTCTAGTGTATTTTTTTCCTATTTTATTACTTTCTGTTTCCATCTTATGTTCTTCCTCCTTCAAATGTTAACATCTTAATATGCGTCTTAGTTGTTAATTTACAACTTTGTGTGGAGCGTTTTTTCCTTTTCCTGCTGATTGTCAGATTCATTGGGGTTCTTCTTTTGACACAGTGCCCTGTGTGTCTTGTGTGCAATTGGATAATGACTAATAGATGAGACAATTATCTTTCAGGAGGGCTCTGCTTAAGGAAGGAGATAAGATAGTACATGATATGTGTTCAATTAATAACACAATAGAACTGACTCTAAGATTTCATAGGAATGCTTATCAGTGACAGTTCCAGGGAGGAGGGCAGAGCAAAGAGTCTGTCTCTGTGGACAGGCTGAATCTGAATGGACTCAGAGAAGTTGGAGGGAAGGCCAGTGGAGGCACCTTCATAAGCCCACCATGAGCCCCATTCAGGCCCTACCACCTCTGTCCAGGGGAAGACCTCTCCCAATGTGAGGAGACTATGGGGCAAAAGGCCTGGGAAAGGAGCCAAGAACACATTGCAGAGGATCAGTGGTGGGCATGGGGGCATTCTGACACCCAAGAGCAGTGTCTGCATGCAGAGAGGCATCCTTGAAACATCTGGGCAGCAACACGATGAGCAGAGTGAGGTTAGAGAGAGACAGCTTGACTTGGAGACACTGGAAGCAGAGGGACCAGCAGGGAATGAACCATGGGCAAGATCACAAGTAAGATGACAGAATGGGAGGATGTGGACTGAGTGACTTCCCACCTGAGTTTCTGGAGGTGGGAGGGCCAGGGGGTGCAAGTATGTTCCATGTACACAGTTCCTCCAGTTTAGACATGGATAGGTCCATTTAACAAAGCATCTTCATGACAAAGTTATAAGTCCAACCTTAGACAGGAGATGGAAGCGAGACCGTATACAAGAAGTGGCACCCAGGGAAACTGCACCCTAGTCTTTGGGGGATGCAAGTCTCTGCTTTCTCTAACACATCCCACCTCCTTTCCAGGCCTTCCTTCACTCAGGTCACTTTTGATCATATCACCTTATTTCCATCAGAGCATTTCTTATGACCTGGAATTCTTTTCCTTGACCACTAGCTTATTGTCTCTCTCTCTCAACTACAATATGGCTACTCAAAAGCTATCCTCTGAACCCCCAGTGCCAATGATATTATAATACAGCTGGCATAGAAGGGGCTTCATGTATGTTGGTTGAAATGAAACAACACACCGTCACCCTGGCATCTTCATCCGTCACTTAAGAGTGAGAGTGTCACTCTCAAGAGGAACTACAGTGGGATAGAAGGCCAGGCCCATTCTTCGATCAGCCACATGGATTCTCACACAACTTACCAGCCCTGTGGTTCTAGGGCTCCCAGCTCTTACTTCTGAAAAGTGGGAATTCTAACTTACAAGGCTATTGTGACAATAAGACAAAGCATGTGAAGTGCCCAGCCACACACAGATGGTCAGTGAACAATTGCTGCTATGATCATACCTGATGACCTCACAGGGTCCTTTGTCTGTTTTGTTGTTTTGTTCTATTTATTCAATTTTTCTTAAAGGAAATTGACCCAGGTCACTCAGGACATCAGAGCTGATGATGTCAGGGATACTAGAGGTGGAAGGGAGAGCAGAGACCTGGGTTCCCTGGAGCCCCTGGATGAGAGGAACTACTCCTCCTGCCTCAAGAGACCTTGTCCAAGGCTGCAGAAAAACTCCTGTGGCACCCCAGTCTCCAGGCAGAGAGTGAAGAGTTTTAAGGTTACAAAGGAATAGGTTTAGACCTTGAGAAGCTTCTTAGATTTTTCAGACCTGCCCCAATAGTATGAGTCAAAATTTCCCAGTAAGAGCCTAATAGTTATTACTCAGGAGAGAAGATGTAGAAAAAGGAGAATTTTGACCTCACAACTGCTGAACAAGATCCATAACTTCATAAAAATTTATCCCCACCCTCGGCCTTTAGGAAACACTCTCCCCTCCTGATTCTGCAGTTTCATTTTCCCCTGGTTGTCTTCTTCCTCTTCTGGGGTCCACCTCAAGGTCTCTGTGGGCCCTCCTTCTCCTACCCCAAAGAAGCCCTGGTTCCTGTCTATAGCCTTAGTGATTTCTTTCTCCCGGGGCACCCCCATCCCCACAGCATCATCAACTTACCCACGATTATTGACATGTCCCCCTCACTTGTCCCACCTCTCTGCTTCAGACCCACATCACATGCCTGACCACCTGCACAGCCCCTCCATTTGGTGGCTCTAAGCATCTCAAGCTCAATATGCCTCACCCCCCCAAATCTGCTCATCATGTTTCTCTGAAGGCCAGTCTCCAGGTTCTTCAGTTCTGCATGGCTTCTCCACTCCCCAGGAGAAGACAGCAGACAGGAGCTCAGACTTGGCCTTTCCATCCCCAGACCACACACAGTCAGTCATGTGGTCTGGTGGATTTCATCTCTGTTTACCACTCTTCTCCATCTTTTTCATCTTCTCCACACCCCTGCCCATTCAGGCTCTGCCACCTTTGTCCTGGTATCTGAAGAACCTCTGACTCATGTCCCAACCATAGGTCAGCCCTTTCCATCTGTTCTCCATGCTGCCATCAGCACCATCTTTCCAAATGCACCAAATGCAAACCAGATAGATTGCATAACCCACTCCCCCTTAGCATCCTGTAGGACTCCATTTGATGAAGTTGAGTTGAGGTCAAGAAAGTGGCTACTCCTTGAGGTGGGGCAGCAATGACTGTGAGGGGTAGGAAGGAGTCCTATGCAGATCTGGAAATGTTCTATATTATGATCCAGGTGATGGTTACCTGGATAAATAGGTCAACATTCATCAAGCACGAACTGAGCATTTGTATACTTTACTATATGTTAATGATATGTCAAAAAATAAAAGCAGAAAATATATAAATCTATACAATCTATGGAAAGGGGAAAAAATTTAATACCCTATCAGGGCTTTCAAATCTCTTTTAGAATGAAACCAAATATTTCAACATGGTCTGTGTTTAGGATGCCACTTATCTTGGCTGTTCTGGCAGTCTTGACTTGTGCCTAAGGTCCTGGTATAATTACTGATGTGACCAAATTTGTATGATCAATTATATGGCCATCTCCCTCCTGCCTCTGGGCTTCCCTTGCTGTTCCTCTTTACCCAGTTAACAACTCACTCCTCAGATCCCAGCTAAAACATTATTTTCTCTGAAATGTTCTCTTACTTAGCTCCAAATCAGTCTAAGGATGGTCCCTTTGTTGACTACACCAACAATGACCTGTATTTTCTCCACCCCCATCCAAGTCAGTTGGCAAATTAGGATGGCAATATGACCATCCTTGTAGTTTTGACATTTATTTAGATGTATTCATCTTCTTCTATTTAGGATCAGGAAATATAAACCTCTCATTTTACGGGCCAGGGGCCTGGGATTCAAAGATATTAAGTAGCTCCTCCAAAGTCACCCTGTCAATTATCACCAGAACCAGGACCAGAACCCATGAGCACCCTGATTCAGGGTCCAGACTCCACAAGTTACTGTAGTGATTAGACTTTGGAACTTTGGGGATATGGTTCTGAATATAATTCCTTGGGACTGGCACAACAATTCAGAAAGTATAGAAGATTTAATTTAATGTCTTTGATCCTATTGGCTATCCTGGAAGTTTACCCTTTCAAAAAGCCCTTGAATGAACAAAACTGTTAGCTGAAGCTTTAGGTACCAGGCCTTTCCTGTTGGGGTATAGTCTAGAAGTTAAAGTGTTTATTACTGTCTGTTTATTACTAAGTGTGCATTCATCCAGTATTAATCCATTAACACAGGTGGCTAGCCCACCTATACACTGGCATCCTATGCAGATAGCAATCACTAGAATGGGCTAAAGGCAGGAAGCTGAGGCTCGGGTCACACTATCCAGACCAGTTCCAGCTCCATTCCTCCTGAATGTGTATGACCTTATCTAACCTCTTTAGAACTGAGTTTCTCATCTGAAAGTCTGGGAAATATTCATGCCTACTCATAAGATTGTTTAAATGACAGAATAAAATAATCTGTACAAAATGCTTCTCATGCTGTAAGCACTAGTAAGTCCCAGTTCTTCCTCTTCTCCTTCCCCTCCCCCTCCTTCACCACTCCTTCCTCTTTCTTTTGTCCTTCTCCTTTTCTTCTTCTTCCTTTTCCTCTCCTTCTTCTAATGATGTCTAAACAATAAAACCACATCTTCTTAGGATGAAGATTCTTTTCTATTGGCCCAGGAAAGCTACAGTGTGTGAGCCACAAAGTGGTAGGCATGGGAGATGAGGTCATTTTTTATATTATACCATCCACTTGATCTATCTTACTGCTTGAGATGTTCTTAGGCCTGGCTTAAGTTTTTTTGCATCCTTTCTAAAAGGTAGGTGCTAGAACTAAAACATCAAGATGTGGTTGTCCAGAGCAGAAAAGACAACCCCACCATCCACCTGCCCAGGAGCCACACTAGTCTTCCTATAGAGTAGCCTAAATAGCATGCTTTGAGGTCACGAGGTCATTGGTTGACTCAAACTGAACCTTTTGAAAACCTATTTAATAATATGAATTCTTCCAAAATTCCAAGTAGAGGGCAAGGCTGCAGAGGTCAGGTTGTGACCTTCTGAGAGGGAGAAGTTCAAAAGCAGTTCCTCTGGCAAATATTTGCCTGATTTGGTCTGTTACCACAAATCTTGCTTTGTTTATCTGGAGATCACATAGCCTTTCAAGTTTACATCTAACTGGCAGCTGCAGGCCCTGGCAACCACATAGCTGGGCAGATGTTAGAAATCTGAGCTGAGCTGCAGCAGCTGGAATGGCCAAGTGGGTTCCCCAGAGCCAAGGTCTGGGAAAGAAGTACACAAATGACTTTGGGAACACCATCTTTCTAGAAGACGAGAAGCCCAGTCTCTGGTGAGTAGCCCTATTGTTGCCCACTGTGTCTGGATCACAGTAACTGTTTATACAGGAAGGTCATGTCATTGACCACCTGCAGGACAGCAGGCCCCAGAGCTATTTTGCTGGCAAGTAGGTGGAGTTTTCAAGTCAGCATCACTATTGAGACATTTTGCAAACTTTCTAGCCAGAAAGCAATAGATCTGAGTTTCTGACCTATATTATTTTCTTCTCTTTTTTAAAGAAATTCCATTTATATATATATATATATATATATATATATATATATATATATATATTTTTTTTTTTTTTTGGTTAATCAAACCTAATAGCAATACATTTCCTCGGTTCTTATTTGTCCAAAAGTCTTATTTCTCCTTCACTTTTGGAGGATAATTTTATAGGGCACAGAATTCTAGGTTGGTAAGTTTTTCTCTCAATACTTCAAATAATTCACATCCTTTTCTTCTTGCTTGCATGGTTTCTGATGAGAAGTAAAGTACAATGTTATCTTCGTCCATCTGTAATAAGGTGATTTTTCCTCTGGCTTCTTTCAGGATTTTTTCTGTATTTGATTGTCCATAGTTTGAAAATGATATGTCTAGGTGTAGGATTTGGGGGGTTCTTTGGGGGGAGGAGGATGGTTTGGGATTTTTGTTGTTATTATTGTTGTTTTAGGATTTATCCTTTCTGGTGTTCTATGAAATTCTTGGATCTGTGGTTTGGTAGCTGAGGTTACTTTGGAGGAGATCTCATTTATTATTGTTTCAAATATTTCCTCCTTATTTCTCTTTCTTCTCTCATAATGCCATTATTCATATATTATACATTTTATAGATGTCCCACACCTTCATTTTGTCCCACCAGTCTTTATTCTCTTTGATTTTGTTTGTTTTTTGTTTTGTTTTGGAGTTTTTTGGGGTTTTTTAATTGTTTGGGTTTGTGTTTTTGTTTTTGTTTTTGTTTTTTGAGGATTCTACTCTATGTCCTCCAGCACAGAAATTCTTTCTTCAGCCATGTCCAAGCTACTAATAAACCCATCAAAAACATTTTTTTCATGTCTGTTACAGCGTTTTTGACCTCTAATCTTTCCTTTTGGTTCTTAGGATTTCCACCTCTCTGCTTACATTGCCCATCTGTTCTTGCAAGCTATCTACTTTATCTACTAAAGCCCTTAGAAAACTAATCATGGTTGTTTTAAATTCCCACTCCAATAATTCCAATATCACTGTCATATTTGGTTCTAGTGTCATGGAGGGGAAGTATCCTATCGTCCTATAATTAGGTGTCTGCCTTTTAGTAAACCTATGCCTCTGGACTGTGAACTTCACAATTGTTTCTCCATGTTTTTACCCACTTAGGTGGGACAGGATGGCTAAAGTGGGCTGGAGTTAGGTATTTCTTTTCTCTAGGTCAGTTAGGTTTGATAATATCTCAGCAGGTCAGATTCTGGTTAACTAGTTTCCCCTGAGGTCAAGCATTGTCAAAAACAGAGTGCTATGATTCCTTTTCCTCTTCTCCTGCCAGAAGCATGAGCAGATTTTTCTCTGATATTTATGGTGGGCACCTGGTCATTGTGGAAGCCCCATTATAAATGGGTACCCCTAGAATTTTTAACTCTCATACATGTCTGCTCTCAGCCTCTAGCAATTCAACTACTGTTCTGATTTTCCTATCCCACCACTGGTTCTCAGGCAGTTTCCTCTCGTGAGTCTTTGGTAAGCTGTGACTTCCTATATTTGCCTGTCTTTCCAATCTTAAAAGCTGTGGTTTGCCCTGTGTTCTTCCCTCTCTTATAGATCCAAGAAGAGTTGCTGAATTTTTAGTCTATTCAGCACTTTTTCCCTCCATCTATTATTGATTTCAATGCATACCTTGAGGGGAAAACCACCAAGAGTTGGGCTTATTTTACGTGGTTCACTTCTCTCACGAATTTCTGCCACTTAATTCGTAGCTATGTTGGTATCTCTTCAATGCCTTCAAAATATGTTTATTTTGCATTATATCTGGATTTAAAAATTTTTCTTGGCAAAAGAGTCCGTCTACTTCAAGCTACTCTATTTTGGTCAGACTTAGAAATCCCTTTAATTTTATTTTATGAGAGACAGACTAACATACCTCAACAACTCTAGAATTAGAAAGATCTGTGATTCATTTCTGGCTCTGCCACTTACTAATTTTGAGAACTTGAACCTGTTTACTTAACCTCTTAATGTTCAAATTTACAAAGTCCTATGACTGCTGGAGCTAACGTTTTAATGGTAAGGGGGAAAAGAGTACTAAGAACAAGTAAATTAATATATTACAAAATCTGATCAATGCAATAAAGAGATGACAATTATGCATCACTGGCATACAGATAGTATTTAATGATGTGGCAATAGACAGCATCCGTTATAGAAACAGGTTAAAGAAGAGAAGAGATTCCAAAATACAGTTTTGAGAAACGACAGCAGCATGGTAGAATTAGGCAAAGAAAGGGAGCTGCAGATAGGTAGTACGTGAAAAATCGTCGAGATGTGGCATCACAGAAGCTGGCAATGGAGGGTCTCAACAGAACACATGGGTAGACAGCCCTGTCACATACTGCTATGATATAAAGTAAGATGAGGGCAAAATGCTACTTATCTGATTTGATGCTGTGAAAACTGTTGGAAGCTTCAACAAGAGCAGAGATTTTTGTAGACAAAACCAGATAGAGAGGAGTGGAAGAATGAATCAGTGGTAGAGAAAGGCAGATGTCCTATTGAGACAACTTTTGCAAAAGTTCAGCCTTGAAAAAGGGGCAGGCATGGTGGCTATGTTTACAAATTCTCAGCAGGGTGTTTCTCAAGACGCTCCCTCTCCATCTCATGAACCATAGAGATCCACAAACTCAGTGCTGGTTTCCTTTTCCTAAGCTTTTCCAATGAGTCTTTTGTTGTCTCTTCATATGGCTTCTCTTTCTCCTTTCCTTTCTATCAGTGGTACAATTAATATTATCTGGTTTAGCGTTTACAGTTTTTTTTTTTAATTTTTATTTATTTATGATAGTCACAGAGAGAGAGAGAGAGAGAGAGGCAGAGACACAGGCAGAGGGAGAAGCAGGCTCCATGCACCCGGACGTGCACGTGGGATTCGATCCCGGGTCTCCAGGATCACGCCCTGGGCCAAAGGCAGGTGCTAAACCGCTGCGCCACCCAAGGATCCCGCGTTTACAGTTTTTAATGAAAGTTGAGTACTTTTTCATTATTTAAAAAAATATTTCCGACTATGTTTACTTTAGATAAATTAGTTGGTAGTTAATATCTTCTATTTATTTACACTTTTCCAAACAGTGAAATAATCTGTCCTAAAATGATGTAGTCAAATTGCAGTTTCTATAGCAGATTCAGAAGATAGACTGCAGGTAAAGCAGCATGGTAGATTACAGAATCTACAAGATTCGGTAAAAATCCCAAATTCAAGTCCAACTCTGTCATCTGGGGTAATTTATTAATCTTACTTTTATAGATTTTATATAGAAAGAAACCTATATAGCTTATCCATATACAGATTATGTATAAATTATAGATTAATTTAATTAAGTTATTTTACATATAAATCTATAATTTTAAATATCTTTAATTCATTTAATCTTTAATCATATATATTCATCTATGTGTATATGTATATATCATTTAATCCTTGATTATATATTCATCTTTGCATATATATCTATATCTATACATCTCTCCTTAGTGATCTACTGAGAATCCTTGATTAGATATTCAAATACTGGCCAAAAATAAATTGTTCATTTCATTCTTCTTTCCTCACTGCCATCTCTTTAACCAGCAATACACCTTTTTAAAAAGATGTACCCTTCTTTCTTCCTTTTCCAAATTTCTTTTGTTCCTGAGGACCTGTCCCTATTGGCACTTCATCTTGCCTATCTGCTAGGCATCATTCAATGCAATGCAATCGATTAAAAAAAATTATTTTGCAACTTCCTGGGTCACATACTAGGTCTTTTTTGACACTCATCTTTCATTTCATGAGCTGTTTATTGAGCCTGCTACTTCTTTATTGCTGCTGTTAAAATTATGTTAATAACCATTTTATAGAACCAGTCTTCCTCACACACTTAATTCTTACTTCTGTTTCCTGATTCCCATCTAACCTCTACCAAATCACTGCATTTTCCTATTATCATATGCATCCCTTGCTGCTTGATCTGCATTTTTTAAATTTAAAGTATTCTGCCATCTTCGAAGTCCTGTCTTCAAGGCTGGCTATGTAACTCGTGAGGCCCAGAGCAAAATTAAAATAAGCTACTCTTGTTCAAAGAAACAGGAAAAGGAGTGGAGTTACAAATGTAAAACTATATAGGTTTCCTGTAATAACATCTTATTACAGATAAGATGCAAGGAGACAATAGTGATATTATTTAATCACAGTATAACATACATAAAAGGAACAGGGATGACTTCATGCTGTCCTAGGGCAAAGCCACAGCTGCTGCTGCTACAGCTGCTGCCACACTGTCGTGGCTGCCAATCTGGACCCAGATCCCAATAATGACCATCCCTTCAAGATCCAGAAATGCTCAAGACTGCTGGACACACATGGAGCCCACTGTCCATGGTATCCGCCGGGCCTGACCCAAGATGCACCTGTTGCTGCCTTCTCTGATCACACACATGCTCCCACATCCCATCCGGCTTCAATTACAAAATACAAGTCCAAGGATGATGTTGTTAAGAATTTCAAAATGGCCACAGCAAAACAATAAACCAAGGGTGGGCACTTCTGATGAGGGGGCCCCAGATGGCTACCCCTGTTGTAGGCCCACAGATCCTCCAGCCCAGTCTGTCTGTGCCACTGCTGTGGGCTCTCATGGGTGCTGGGAGAATGTAGCTGTGGCATGCCTACGATGGACACACACTGGACTGGCATACCTTTCTTTCTTCCTTCCAAATTAGTTAAGAGTGGCTCAGGACCTGTGTTTTCAAGATTTACATGCCAGCATGGACTGTTGAGAAATGCGCACTTTGAGTTTGTAATATTTGTTTCCTATACCTCAGTTTACATACATAAAATGAGATTTCATTTGGTTGTCAAAAAAGTGAGAGGTCATGAATGAAATATTATCTACCCTCAAGGACCTCCTGATTTCTCATTTAAATCCATACCTTTACAGGTGCTTATTTCTTCCAAGCTATCAAATGGAAAGCTTCACAGAGAAATCATCTTGATCTGAACCCAGATGGATGAAAACCAGTTTCCCAAGTGCACAAGGAGAGGAAAGAACATTTTCAGGCAGCCTATATGTATGAGTACAGAAATGAAAGTTTAGCAAATTTGGCAAGAACTGTAATAGGAAATTTGGAGCAGGTGGCAGAGGGACAAGAAGAAAGCAATAGCAGATGGAATGACCAGGTCATAGGCCTTTGTAGCCTCATGAGGAATTTTAGACTGGATCTTGAGAGATCTTTAGAAAGACTTTTAAACAGATAAATTGCATGGGCAGTTAGTGTTGCTGAGCATTTTTTTTTTCTATATACCTATCAGCTATTTGTATGCCTTCTTTGGAGAAATATCTATTTGAGTCCTTATCCCATTTCTTAATCAGGTTTCTTAATCAGGTTATTTGAGTTTGTTTTTTTTGTTTGTTTGTTTGTTTTTGCTTTATCAGATATTTAGTTTATAAGAATTTTCTCTCACTCTGTAGGAAAAAAAGTCAGTCTGTTGATTGTTTGATGGGCAGAAGGTTTTTATTTTTACATATTCCCACTTGTTTGTTTTTATTTTTGCTGACTGTGCTTCTGGTGCTATATCCATGAAATCATTGAAATCTTTATGATTTAGTCAAGATCAAAGTCATGACGCCTTTCTTCTATATGTTCTTCTGGAGTTTTGCAGTCTGGGTCTTAACCTTTAAGTCTAATTTTGAGTTGATTTTGTGTGCGGTGTAAGATAGGGTTAATTTCATTCTTTTGCATATGGATATCCAGTTTTCCCAACACCATTTGTTGAGCAAACTATCCTTTCTCCATTGTGTATTTTTGGTAGCCTTGTCAAAGATCATTATTTCTGGGTTCTTATTCTGTCCCATTGATATATATGTCTGTCTTTATGCCAGTAGCATACTGTTTTAATTAGTGTAACTTTGTAATATATTTTGAAATCATGAAGTGTGATGCCTCCAGCTTTTTCTCCCCCTCAAGGTTGATTTAATTGTGTTCTTCTGTAGTTCTATATGAGTTATAGAATTGTTCTTTTACTATTTCTGTAAAAAAAAAAATGCTGTAAGATTTTGATAGGAATTGCAATGATTCTGTAAGATCACTTTGGATAGAATGGATGTTTTAACAATACTAAACATTCCAATCCATAAATATAGGATACCTTTCCATTTGTTTGTGTCTTCTTTAATTTTTGTTGATTAATGTTTTTGTACTTTTCAGTATATGAGTCTTTTATCTCCATAATTAAGTTATTTCTAAGTGTTTTATTCTTTTGGGTGGTGTTGTAAATGGGATTGTTTTTGTAACTTCCTTTTCAGATAGTTCATTGTTAGTATATAGAAACACACTGACTTTGTATCCTGCAAAGGATACTTACTGAATTTATTTCTTAGTTCTCAGTTTTGTTTTGTTTTTTGAGTCATTAAGTTTATATATATATATATATATATAGAGAGAGAGAGAGAGAGAATAAATATAAATATATATACATATAAATATATATGTATTTCTCTCTCTATATATATAGAGTAAATATATATATATACATATATATGTGTATATATATATATATATATATATATATTCAAGCCTCTTATTTCTTTTTTTTCCTAATTGCTATGTCTTCCATGACTATGTTGAATAGAAGTGATGAGAGTGGGCATCCTTGTCTTTTTCCTGATCTTAAAGGAAAAGTTTTCAGTTTTGACCACTGCAAATAATGCTAGCTTTGAGCTTTCCATATATGGCCTTTACTATGTTGAAATGTTTTTCTTCTATTCATAGTTTGTTGAGTGTTTTTGTCATGAAAATATGTTGAATTTAGTTAATTGCTTTTTCTGCATCCACTGCAATGATCACTTGATTTTTATCCTTTATTCCATTAATGAGGCATATCACATTAGTTGATTTTCATATGTTGACCATCCTTGCATCACAGAAATTAATCCTGCTTGGTCATAGGGCATGATACTTTTAACATGCTGTACAATCCAGTTAGCTAGTATTTTGTTAAGGATTTTTGAGGTTGTTGGTTGGATTTTTTAGATTGATGAGGTTTTACAACCCTCATCAAGGATACTGGGCCATAGTTTTATTTTCTTGTGATGTCTTCATCTGACTTTGGTGTCTGGGGAATGCAGACCTCATAAAATGACTTTGGAAGTGTGCCTTCATCTTCAATTTTCTGGAATAGTTTGAGAAGGACTAAAGTTAATTATTCTTTAAATGTTTGGTAGAATTCACCAATGAAGCCACCTGGTCTTGAGCTTTTCTTTGTTGAGAGGTTTTTGATTATTGGTTCCATCTCTATACTAGTTGCAGGTTTGTTCAGATTTTCTATTTCTTTATGATTTCGTGTTAGTAGGTTGTATATTTCTAAGAATTTATCCATCTCTTCTAGGTTGTCCATTTTATTGCCTATATTCATTCAGAGTAGTCTTTTATGATCCATTTTATTTCTGTGGCATAAGTTATAATGCCTCCTATTTCTTTTTTTAAGATTTTATTTACTTATTAGAGAGACACTGTGAGCAATAAGGGGGCCAAGGGGGAGAAGGAGGGAAAGGGAAAGAATCCCAAGCAGACTCCATGCTGAGCATGGAGCCTAACACAGGGCTTGATCCCCAAACCCTGAGATCATGACCTGAGCTGAAACTGAGAGTCAGACACTTAACTGACTGAGCCACCCAAACACCCCTCATAATGCCTCCTGTTTCATTTCTGACTTTGAGTATTCTCTGTTTTTTTTCTTAGTCTGGTTAAGCATTGATTAGTTTTATCTTTCTAAAAAAAAGAAATAGCTCTTAGTTTTGTTGAGACTTTTTGGTTGCTTTTGTTTTTTTTTTTTTTTTTTTTTTTTTTTTTTTTTTTTTTTTATGATAGTCACACAGAGAGAGAGAGAGAGGCAGAGACACAGGCAGAGGGAGAAGCAGGCTCCATGCACCGGGAGCCCGACATGGGATTCGATCCCGGGTCTCCAGGATCGCGGCCTGGGCCAAAGGCAGGCACTAAACCGCTGCAACACCCAGGGATCCCTGGTTGCTTTGTTATAACTTCAGATTATCTTCTACACATATACCAATTTTTCCAATATCAGCATTGGATTCCTCCTGGCCCTGGATACTCTATGCTTCCAAACGTGTCCCCCCATGCTCACTTCGGCAGCACATATACCAAATGTTTCCCCCTCCTCCTTCTTAAAGTAACCAGTACTTTGGAGTCAAACTTAGGGACAAAGCTGTAGACTGAACAGGAGGCCCATCAAATTTGCCAAGGCCCATTGGAGTGATTCTCTCTGAAACCTCAATTCTAGCAAGATAAAGGCTACCTATGATAATTAGGCTCCTTCTGGTCCCCCAGCTGGCTCTCTATTCCGTAGGCAGCTCCACCAAACTGGGAGTTTGTAAGGAAAGTGGTGGTAGAATCTCCCAAGGGTCTGTTTGGTCTTCAGTGGCCACTTTTTCACTGTAAATTCCCAGGATTTGGTGTGTTCTCTGTGGTCCCTGCCTGACTATATACCAGACCTTCCAGTGTGAGTAATCAGCTGGAAGATCTGCTTCTGCCTGAGGTGCAGATTCCTTGGACTAATAATCATGTGCAGCAGCTTCTAGATTCCAGTAAGAAAGTCAATTGCCTCTCAGTCTGCCAGATGGGAAGCAGGAGGAATCATTCTACAATCATTTACTGAAGGGCGTGAAAAAAGAGGATGTGCTTTGGAATTGTACTAACTTTTTAATTATGACTCTGGCAAAACTTTTAGCTTCTTTAAAACATGGATTTTGTTTTGTTTTGTTTTGTTTTTTTCATTTGCAAGATGTGAATAATATTATTTTTCTTCTGGCATCATATAAAGATTAAATAAGTATAATGCATATAGGAATTCTTAGCAGAGAGCCTGGCACATGGGTGAGATAAATGGCAGCTGCTCTTTTTATGCAAAGAAATAAACGAATGATTAACAAGGAATGTTAAGAATCACATTGTCTAGTCTTCACACTATTTTTTCTTCATGCAAGGACACTGACTGAATCCTCTAATCTCTATAGATTCTAATTACAAAAAATATTTTTTTGTTTTCTTCTTATCGTGGATATTGAATTTTGGTGTTTTTTTGTTTGTTTGTTTTTGTTTTTGTTTTGTTTTGTTTTTGCAATAGAAAGCTCCAACTCAATAGCCTGAATCACATTGGTTTCTCAATTTAAGCGTAACTGGGCAGACCTGTAGAAATCATTTTGTATATTTCCCATTCACGGAGAATGGGAATATGATAACTTGGAGCAAGGATGATGGTCCCGTATTGCAGGGAGAGGTGATTTTGATTACAATATGTGGACTCTCAATAGATTGACCTGTAATACATGAACTAAAAAGACAATAATTAAAAAAAAAAAAAGGAGAGCTATTTTACTATAAAAAAAAAAAAGAAAAAGAAAAAAGATGAAGGACACCTGGGTGGCTCAGTCAGTTAAGCATCCAACTCTTGATTTTGACTCAGGTCATGATCTTGGGGTCCTGGGATGGAGCCTCACAACAGGCTCCACACTGAGTAGGGAGTCTGCTGGAGATCCTCTCTCTCCCTTTCTCTTTGCCCCTCCACCTCCACCATGTTTTCCCTTGCTCTTGCACTCTCTCTCTCTCTCTCTCTCTAAAATAAAGAAATAAATCTTTAAAAAAAATGTGAGAATTGGAGGTTGAGGGCAAACCCTCCCTGGGGTCCAACGTAATACAGTGTTGCATGAGTAGTGGTCAGAAGTACTCTTGCCAAATGAGATGTTTTGGGGGCATACTGGAACATCAGAAAAAGTATGAAAGAATTTGAAGTAGAAAATAGATAACTCACTGTCCTATACAATGAACACTTCCAAAGTATCCTGCTTTTCACTGCCTTTGAGCTGTTTTACAGCCCTATAAATTGTGGAAAACAGACAATGATGCAAATGTCTCTTGTCTATAGAAATACAAACTAATTGTGTTCAATGAAATGTAACTATTGCCCTGTGGATATGCCATTTTTGCAACTAAGTTAATTTTAACAGGTTTTCTCTGCTTATGCATGCATGATGCTTTGTTTTTTTTTTTTTAAGATTTATTTATTTATGATAGAGAGAGAGAGAGAGGCAGAGACACAGGAGGAGGGAGAAGCAGGCTCCATGCCGGAAGCCGGACGTGGGACTTGATCCCGGGACTCCAGGAATGCGCCCTGGACCAAAGGCAGGCGCTAAACTGCTGAGCCACCCAGGGATCCCCGATACTTTGAATTCACCTGTGAACCAATTAAAAGAAACATCTTACTCATCACATTATTATTAGGGCAACATTATTATAATAAATTATTATATTACATTATCAATGAGTAAAGTATAACACTTGGCAAGTGTTACCTTTATTTTTTTATTTTATTTTTTTTTTAAGTGTTACCTTTATACCTGCATGAGACATTTGGTTATATCCTCTTGAAAAAAACAGTCTTTTAACAGTTTGGGATATCATCTGAAATGCTCAGTGAACTCACCTGACAGATGTAGGTTAAATGTGTTACCAGGAAAGTACATAGCATATAAGTTATTCCCCATTTGTGGCAGCAATGAATAAGAATTTTGCCTGACCAGGATGCCTGGGTGGCTCAGTGGTTGAGTGCCTCCAGCTCAGGACGTGATCCCCAGGTCCTGGGATCAAGTCCTGCATCAGGCTCCCCCTGGGGAACCTGCTTCTCCCTTTGCATATGTCTCTGCCTCTCTCTGTGTGTCTCTCATGAATAAATAAATAAAATCCTAAAAAAACAAAATTGCCTGACCATCTGGTCATCTCCCTAAATAGATTAGTGGATAAAGATCTACTTTGTGTTGACACAGAATCTGGTTTTAGGCTTTTGTTTGTCATTATGCTTATTTCGACTCAAGTCAATCAAGAATGGCATGTACAGCTCATTGAGATATAGTAGAAATAGTAGATATAGTAGAAATCAATTGTAACTCTAAGAGAGTTATGGGATCAGAAGGTCCCATCCAAGGACAAAGGGTCTGTGAAGTTTCCAATAGAGGCTGAGATTCAAAGGTGAATTAAGTGTGGGTAGATGAAGGACCATATCCTCGGTAGAGGAAGCAGCGTGTGAGAAGAGGAGTCAGGGGCTCTGTGTCCTGCCAACTTAGCCATTTTTTTTTTTGTCATAATCATGACTGAGCATAGTATGCTCTGTCACAGATGCACTTAATGAAATGAAAATCAATTAAGTACCATCTACATGATTATGACCATGTAAATACTGTTTCTAGCAGAATGCATAGGTTTTAGGGTGAAGGTCTCAATCCCTGGGCCACTATAAAGAAAATATCTCTATAGATGGACCTGAAATTGGAAGGAGATGTCTATCTGTCTCCAAATTTACCAAATTATTTTGCCTTCCAATCCTCCAGGACATGCTGGCAAGTGGTTCAAAAGTAAATACAGCCGAACATTTCTTCTTTAGCAATGCTAGATATTTTCTGTCCCAGAGTGCACACCACCACAGTCCTGAGCCCTATGCCCAACATCTCCTAGAGCAGACATCTGGCTAGGATGACTCAGGGAACCCCAAAAGGAGATGTCCACAGCCAGGAGCCTGTGACCCTGGGCACCCCTTGGAGTATCCCAGCAGTCAGAGGAGAAACCTCTCCTGGTGACATGGGCATGTGCTTGTGGTATGCGAAAGATTGGAGAGTGTAAAGTTAAAGACTCCAGCCTCTCCTCTCCTGAGTGACAATGGACTTTCTTCTCTGGCCACCCTGGACTTCAAATGGCTTTTCTTATCCTTTAGGACACAGACACACACACACACACTAGTGGTGTTCTTTCCCTTCTACTCACTCTCTGTCTCTCTAAGCCAGCCCATGCAGGTTCTCATGCTTTGTGGAACACTTAAAAGTCTGGGCACTTTCACTTCCTGCCTTCTCTGGCTCCCTCCTCCATTTGTCCCACTGAGAGGGGAAAGTAGGCAGCAAACTCACTGCCTTCTTTACACTGATTTTCTTTAGTGATGCATGACTGCAAGAAAAGCAGAGGGAGGATTCAGACACCTACACAGATCATTCAGGTCTGAAACCCTTAGTTTGTTTCTGTTGGGAAAGCACAAGCATGTGATTGCTCAAGCTCCTATTTCATGTTGCCTGATTTCAATACAGAAAAATCTAGAGCTGTAAAGGTTATACATGATTACCTGTTCAACCACCCCAATTCCCATGTTATAGATGAAGAGATTAAATTGAGACCAGGGAGGATAAAGGACCCCCCCCCCCTTCCACCCTATTATGGGCTGAATTGTGTCCCTCTCCCAAAATTTGTATGTTGAAGCCATAACCCCTACCCAGCACTTCAGAATGCAACTTAATTTGGAGATAGGGTTCTTTTGTAGCAGTGATTAAGTGAAAATGAGATCAGTAGAGTGGGCCCTAATCCAGAATAGCTGGTATCCTCATAAAAAGGGGAAATTTGTGCACATCACAGAAGGAAGTCCATGTTCAGACACAGGCAGAAGGCAGCCTTCTACAAACAAGATAGAGGCTTCAGAAGAAAGCAAACCTGCTGACACCTAAATCTCAGACTTCTGAGCCTACGGGACCATGAGAACATACATTTCTGCTGTGTAAACCACCCAGTCTGTGCCACTTTGTTACAGCAGCTCTGGAAAACTAATATGCCCCTAAATTACACAGCAGGAGGTGGCAGGTAGAGAGGTTCCTGGGCCTATCCCTGCTCCTGCTCTAGCCATTGCCCAAGGCTTCTGCCCACTGTCTCATTCCCACCTTGATGGGTTTCTCTTCTCCCCTAGGGGAGCACCCAGCACATTTGAACCCTGAAGTATGAGTATGCAGTTAGGCAGGTGGGGAAAAGGAATGAGAAGATATGTAACAGAAGGGAAACAGCACCAGCAACATTGTGGGGGAGAGGCCAGCCTGGCAGGTGGGGTCATTAGAAGCAGCTGTCAGAGACCTAAAGAAAAGTCAGGGACAGTATAGCGACCAGGGTGGAATGGCAGGCTGGCTGGGCGCTCGTACTTCTGCTCTCCCAGCTAAGGATCTCCCACTTTAACCTACACACCATGTGGGCCCTCAAAGAATTTTAGATAGGGAGTGATATGGCCAGATTTAGTTTCTGATGATTTATTCTGGCAACAGAGGAGAATTGGATGGTTGGGAAGAGACCAGAAGCAGAAAGCTTGTTCCACCGAGACTGCTCCAGTGGTCCCTGTGAATGATGATGGCATTCTGCCTGGGCACACCTCGTGAACAACGCTGAGCTGGGACGACCACATGTCACCTTTCCTACTTCTCTGCTTACCCCAGAGCAACATGAGAGGGCTTCAACAGAAGACAGATATGTTCTGCAGCCACTCAGGGCTGGAGGGGGTGCCTAGCCTCAGAGACTATCTTCTAAATGTCAGAGCTAAAAGAACAAAGCATTTGGGACTAAGTTTGAAGAACATATGATCCAGCAATTCCAATTCTGGGTATATATCCAAAGGAAATGAAAACAAGATCTTGAAAAAAATATCTGAACTCCCACGTTTATTGCAGCATTATTCACAATAGCCAAACATAGAAACAACCTAGTGTCTATCAAAATGGATAAAGAAGATGGGGTGTTACTGAGCCATGAGAAGGAAGGAAATCCTACCATTTGCGGCAACATGGATGGCCTTTGAGGGCATTATGCTAAGCGATAAGTCAGACGGAGAAAGATAAATACTGTATGATCTCACTTATATATGGAATCTAAAAAAACTGAAGTCAAAAACAGACTAGAATGGTGGCTACTAGGGGATGGGGCTAGTGGGGGAATTGGACGGATGTTCAGGGTTACAAACTTGCAACTAGTGATAATGAAGTTCTGGAGATCCAATGCACAGCATAGTGATTATACACTACAATACTGTCTTATGAACTTCAAAATTCCTAAGAGGGGCAGCCCGGGTGGCTCAGCGGTTTAGCACCGCCTTCAGCCCAGGGCATGATCCTGGAGACCCAGGATCGAGTCCCATGTCAGGTACCCTGCATGGAGCCTGCTTCTCCTTCTGCCTGTGTCTCTGCCTCTCTCTCTCTCTCTCTCTTTCTCTCTCTCTCTCTCGAATAAATAAATTTTAAAAAATCAAAAAAAATTGCTAAGAGATAAGACTTAATTGTTCTTACTACAAAAAATGATTATTATGGGATATGATAGTGGTATTAGCTAATTCTATGGTGGTAATCATATTGTGATTTGTAAATATATCAAATCAACACATTGTATATCTTAAACTTACAAATGTTGTGTGTCAATTATATCTCAATTAAAATAATACATCTGAAGAGCAGTTGTGATCTCATGCATATGAAAGCAGTCCTGTATGAAAGGCACAGAAACCTTATAAAAAGTATAAGGAAGCAGCAGTTTCCCTGTTGATAAGAGTTCAACAAATAAAATCCACATGTTATTCACATTTGTTTGGCTCAGTAAACCATTAGCTCCCTATAGCTGAGATATAAGAATAATTGGGTAGTGACATTATTTCATGTGGGGCATGTTCCATGTTCTTAAGCTAAGAGGTGACTATGGGAAAGATCTAGAAGGAGGTATTAAAAGTGTTTGGGTAGCTTGGAAGATAATGGAAGAGGCAGCATATAGAAGCCCATTCACAGCAAGATTACAAAAACAGGAGGGCTTTATTACTTTTCAATTATGTGATAACGTTCCTATAAAAGTAATTTATGGACAGACCCCAGGCAAAGCTGGGAAGCTGAGCTTGTGGGTTTTAGAGAAGAACCCATAAGCTCCAGGCAGGAATTGTGTTGAGTTTGTGTTTCATGGTTGAGGTCACTGCTCTCAGATTTCAAAATTGCTATGCAGTGGACAGCAACAAAGCCAGTTACAAACCCAATGAATCAGGAAGGAATCTAGAGAATTTCCACATCCCCAAGTTCCAAACTGTGCAGAAGCAGGTGATTTCCTATGAGTTTTATGTTCATTTCTATGAGTTTTGTGACAATGTCAGGGAGGGTCACTGGACCCTGATGCACAAGGACCCCCAGGGACTAGGACCAGGAAGATTCAGCAGGTTGGTGTCTGCTTTTACTCACAGAAATAAGTGGAGCTTGGGAATACTTTTGCAAATGAGATGAAGTACAAAGTGCAAACCTCATTTTTTACCTTATTAAGGGAACACTGTGATTCTGAATTAGTACTGGATGGGAACTGGGAACTTGTGGCCAATGTAAAAGAATCAAATGTAGTCTGGGGTAGAAAAGGAAGGCCTCTTAAGTCAGTAACCTAAAGGTCTAAATAGACTCAGGAGTGTGGGGAAGAGTATTCCAGGCATAAGAACTGCATGTTCAAAGGCCCTGGGGCAGAAAGGAGTTTGGTGGGTTCCAGGAGAAGAAAGAAGGCTATTGTGGCTAGAGCCATAAGTGAGAGCATTAAGATAGAAAACAGAGCTGAAATACTGGGCCAGAGACTCATGATTCAGGGCCTTGTAGGCCATGCTAAGAACTAAAAGAAAATTCTCTGCCATGATATGGGCATGTCACCAAGAGCAATGCAGGTGAAATGTCTCTTCAGAGGCCACAAAATACTGGAAAAGTTATGCCCAGGCTTAAGGACAAAGCCTTTGGAAATGGAAGATCCTTCCCTTTGGGATCCAAGGTCTTTCCCATCAGTGAGGTATAGTCATATGGAAATGGAAACAGTGGACTTCAGTATGCCAACTGGTTGGAAGAGCTTCTGGAACATTTCCAGTCACCTACTCACCACCATTTAGTTTACATTCCAAAGGGAATATTTTCTTCAAATTCTCCCTTCCTCCTTCTATTCCCCTTCTATTCCTCTCTCCCTTCTGCCTTCTGTCCCAATCTCTCCTTTTCTTCCTTCCTTCTTCAATTTTTAACACCTTTATTGAGGCATGATTCCCACACAATAAACTGCATACATGGATCCACACATACACTCATGAAGCCATCACTGCAGTCAATGTAACCATCACCCCCCAAATGTGTCCTTGTGCACATTTGTAATACATCCCCCTAATCAACCCCATGCCAGGACAATCCAACTGATATTATTTTCGTCACTAATAATTACTTTATATTTTCAGGAGTTTTTATAAATGGAATACGATGTCCCCTTTTTGGTCTGGCTTCTTTCCCTCAGTATAATTATTTTGAGACTCATCCATATTGCATATAAGAATACTCTATCCTTTTTATTACTGAATAATCTTAATGTATGCAGTACTACAATCGCTTATCCATCGAGCTGTTGATGCACATTAGGAGTGCTTTCAGATTTTGGCTATTACAGATAAAACTGTGTGAACACTCATATACAAGTCTTCATGTGGACATATGCTTTCATTTCTTTGGTGAAAATACCCAGGAATGAAATGGCTAGATCATTTGGTAGATATACATTTAACTTTATATAAAACAGACATATTGTTTTCCAAACTGGCTATATCACTCCATATCCCCATCCACCATCCTCTCCCCAAGTAATGGATGATAATTCCAGTTTCTCCCCATCCTTACCAGCACGTGGTAGGGTCATTTCTTTTATATGAACCATTCTAACACATGTGAAGTGGCATCTCATTGTGATTTTAATTTACACTTTCCAAATGACTAATGTTGAACATCTTTTCATGTGTTATTTGCTCTTTGGTGAAGTATCTGTTCAAATCTTTTAACTGTTTTTACTGGATTGTTTGTTTTCTTATTATTAGCTTTTAAGAGCACATTCTATACTGGATATAAGTCCTTTATCAAATATTTGCTCTTCAGGTATTTTCAACCAGTAATTGTTTATGTTGTTATTCACATGGTGTCTTTCAAAGAAGTGTTTTTATTATTTATGAAGTCAATTTATCATTTTTTTAAAAAATAGACTATGCTCTTGGTGTTGTTACCAAGAAATCTTTGCCTAACATAAGCTCACAGAGATTTTCTCCTATTTTTTCATATAGAAGTTTTATCATTTTAGACTTTACATTTAGATCTACTATCTGCTTTGAGTTAGTTTTTGCATCTGGATCAAAGTTCACCACTTTTGCATTCAGAAATCCAATTGCTCCAGCACTAGTTCTTTAAAAGACTCTTTTCTCCACTGAATTGCCTCTGCACTTTTGTCAAAAAGTACTTGTCCTACATGTGCGCCAGTCTATTTCTGGACTCTGTTTTGTCGCATTGGTGAACTTTTTTTTACTAGTTTTGTGGCAATATCACACTGTTTTGATTACCATGGCTTTATAATATCTTAAAATAAGTTTGTGTTAGCCCTCTAACTTTGCTCTTCTTTTTCAGTGGTATTTTGGCAAATCTAGATCTTTTGTATTTCCATAAGAATTTTTAGTACCAGCTCGTAAATTTTTACAAGCAAGCAAGCCTGTCAGGATTTTGATTAGGATTATATTAAATCTATAGATCGATTTGGGGAGAATTGACTCCATAACAGTATTGGACCTTCTGATCCATGAACAAGGTACACCTCTCCATTTATTTGGGGCTTTTAAAATTTCATTCAACAATATTTCCTAATTTTCAGTGTACAGATTTTTCATATCTTTTCAGATTTATCAGTAAGTAGTTAATATTTTTTATGTTATTACAGTGTTATTTTTTAAATTTTTACTATTTTATTGTTCATTGCTAGTATATAGAAACAATGTGATTTCTTAATATTACAACCTATAAATTGCTTAACTCAAATACTAGTACTACTACCTTTTTTTTTTTTATTCCATTTGTACATAGGCAGACAATAAACCAGTTTGTTTCTTCTTCCTTTCCAATCTGGATGCACTGGCTTGAAGAAGCGTTCACTACAAGATTGAAAAGAAGATATGGGATTGGACTCCTTGTCTTTTTTCATGATCTCAAGCAGGAAAAAATTCAATTTTTCATTAACCAGTTTAGTTATTTTGTAGATGTTCTCTATCAGGTTGAGGAAAGTCCTCTTTTGCTGAAAGTTTGTCAGCAACTGATGTTAAATTTTGTCCAAAAGTTTTTGCATTGATTTAAATGATCATCTGGCTTTTCCTTTTTAGTTTATTGGTATAGTAAATTTTACTAATAGATTTTCAAATGTTAAACCAACATCACATTCTTGAGGTAAAACTCACTTGGCCATGATGTATCATCCTTTTAATATATTATCAGACTTGATTTGCTAAATTTCATTTAATTTTGTTCAAGTTCTTACATCTTGCTTCAGGAGAGATATTGGTCTATAGTTAGGAAATGTTCCCTCCTCTTCAGTTTTCTGGAAGTATTTGTATAGAAGGAGTATTATTTTTTCTTTGGTATATTTCTCCAGGGAAGCTACCTGGAAGTAGAGGGTATTTTGTAGGAAGATTTTTCATTACAAATTCAGTTTCTTTAATAGATACAGAGGTCTGCATATTATTCATTTCTTCTTGAGAGTGGTTTGGCAGTTAGTTCACTATCATGCTTTATGAGAATTTGAATGTAGGGAACCATAGATGAATAAAAAAACAAAGGAATTTAGGCCAAAGTGACAGACTGTCCCGAAATGGCAAAATAAAATCCTCTAGATACAGATGTTTTCTGAACTTGAAAAGTTGGTGCCTACTGAGGGGATCTTAGGGGCTCTGCTGGTATCAGAGTTGGAAGGATTTGAGGGGCCCCTTGCCACAGGACCCTATTCTATTACTTAGGAACCCTGCACCCATCAGCAGACAGGCCTTCAAGATGCATCTAAATTATTGGGAATACTCATCTGGCATGCAGGCCACAAAGATCTTGTGAGAATAGACACCATATCAAGTTGTTGAGTCTTTTTGAGAGTGTCAGGTCTCTCCCCGCTTTACACAAACCCTCTTTTTCTGAGGAATCAATGTCCTTGAGTTTGCCACTTTCCTGCTAAGTTTTCCTTCCAAGACAAGGCCTCTGATTGGTGATGAGTAATACAGGTAGAGATGCCCCAAATAAGACAAGTAATGTTTTTTTTTTGCCTCTGGCCCTAAGGTACCCTGCTTTCACAACACCAGGATGAAGTGGAGTGGGCAGTACGAATGAGAGAGGTGTGTGTGTGTGTGTGTGTGTGTGCATGTGCGTGAGCATGTGAGAGGTCGGGGGTATGCCTGTGTGTGTACACATGTGCATGGGTGTGTTGGATTTGTGTGTGAGATGGTTCTCTTATAATTCAAAGAGTTGACAAATAGCCAATGGCTTCAGCCTGTCTCTAGATGTGAGGTTCCTTGGTCTGAGGTTCTCATAAGGGAGGAAGGCTTCCTGGCCAAAGCTTGTCTTGGACTCTGGTTCCATCTATAACCTTGAGCTTCACAATGGCCAAAATTGTCATTGTTTGAAGGAAAAATTTTATAATGGGTTTCTGAAATGGTTACAACCAGCTTGTTATTATTAAAGAAACCAAAGCCAACAGTTTCCCTTTATAATGTGTGTGGAGAAGAAAAACTTTTAAAAACAGCTTCTCACTATGCTATCGTTTCAAAATGAGGTCCATTCTGTGCTGGTCCCCACCCTGAGGAGAATTGGAAGAATCTCAACAGGGTGGTGTCTTTCCCCCTGCAGCTCTGCCCTGCAGGGTCACGGGTCGCCCTCATCACCCTGGGCTCTGCCACAGCTCACAAGGAGTGAATGTCCCACTGGGCTCTCTTTAAAAGACAAAAGCCATAGACCTGGAGCCAGGGCTTGAAATGGGAAGCTAACGTAATCCTTGGAAGAGACTGGGGATTGCCAGCTGGGTTTTCAGACACTTTTCCTGTCTTGCAACACACATTCCTAGTTAGGCCAGAGTCACTGTCTTCTAAATTCTCTGAAAGTGCCTCTTCCCATGGGCAGAAAGAGAAGACAGCGTGTGCACTGAGGTTTCTCTCTGTTTGTCATGAGTCACCAACAGTGAATATTGATCCTAAGTGCCCTGTCAGCTTGATGTGCAACTAGTCTCACACAAGAATCAGACCAACATTAACAAAAATACATAGGTGAAGATTTCAAAGCCATAGAGTCCCTTACAGAACTATGTCCAAAATGTTCTTTCTCTCCATGCCGCCCCCCTCCACCCACAAATAAATAACACCTCAAATGAAGGATAAATTCAGTAGGGATTGAAAATGGAAGGCTCTTTCTCTCACCATTCGGATGCCCCCTTCCTCATTTCTATGTGAATCAAGGGTCTTCATCTCACTCATCATTACATTTTGTGCACACACAGTAGAGACTAGGCACAGGTCAAATATACAGTAATTATTTTTTTCTGTTTTACATTTTGAGACAACTCAAACACAGTGAATAATAGATTAATTGAAGTCACTACATTCATGATGGAAGAGAAACATGCTAGAAAAAATCCTCTTATTTTCTCCCCCAAGCATTTGCTTGGGTACCAGAATTTCTCCACATAGCACCAGCTTCAACACTTTCATGTTGGCCTCCTTCCTGCACCATAGTCTCCTCTTTTGTAAAGTAGAAATTTCCTCTCCCCTGTAAATGTGGAGAGAAGCATGAAAAACAGACATGTGACAATGCTGGATTCACTCGGCATAAGCTTGGAAGAGAGGAGGATCCTAAGGAGAATCTTTGGGCTTTCCCATTCCCATCCCACCACTCCTGTCTTTGTGAAGCTGCACTTTGGCTTCTCTCTGGGCTCCTGCATCCTTTATCCTTGCTCCCTTTCTTCCTTCTCTCCCTTCCTCCCTTCCTTCCCTCCTGGCTTTCTTTCCCCATCCATCTGATAGACAACAGCTTTACTGTGCTAATTCCTAGCTCCACCATGCCAGAGTCATGCACCAAGCTCCCTATAGAGTCCCTCTTCCCTCCCCTTGTTACATGACATTGAAACTTTTCAACTTGGCATTTGAGTCCTTCTACTATGTGGTTTCAATGACAGAGCAGATGAGGAAGTCACTTATAAAGGGGCAGGGGGGTGGACAGTAGCCTGTAGAAGAAAAGTTCCATAAGAGTTAGGTGGCAAATCACAGCATGTCAAATCACAGCATGTTCTACTTTACCCCGTGCTGCCTGGGCATCAGTGATCCTAGCTTCCCCCATTTTTGACTGCCTGGCCCTTCAAGGCTCATGAGATTTTCCCCACACTCCCTGGAATAAATCTCTCTTTACTCATGCCTTCCTACCTCATGGAAATCCTACCGGCATTCAAGCTGCCTCCTTTGTCCAGGTTTTCCTGACCCTCCCCCTTGTAGATCTGGGCTTCTCCCCCTGAGCCACAGTGTTATTTTTGTTCCAATTGAAGCCACATGGTGTCAACAATCTCTGGGATGTGGGACTAGAAAGGATTAAGACCCAGAGGAGCAGACAGTGAAGCTGCAGAGATAGGTAGTGCTGTGGGACTGGCTGAAGGGTGATGTTCTTTACAGCTCTGACTACTACATCATTTCCCCTCTTACCTACTGTCATACAGACGGCGATTGGAATGGCTGATGAATCCACATGGGCATGGGATAAATGCCGTGTATTTCATAGTAGCCAAAACTATTTGAAGAATCGCTTTTGTGAAGCTTCCAACTAGTACCAAGGGCATCAGATCTGCCCTCACAGACCATGGAGAGGTAGTATACTGCTCAGGGCAACTCTGAGCCAGGCTGCCCAGGCTCAACCCCGAGTTCTCCCCACAAGTAGCTGGTGATCTGGGCAGGGTGCCTACCCTTCCCATGCCTCCATCTGTTCATCCATAAAATTACAATAATGTGTACCCCATAGGTTTGTTGTGAGAATTAAGTAATTATGTAAATACTCTGAGTAGTAACTACTACAAAGGAAGCACTCTCCAAGTACCAATGACCACTCTGTAGTAGATCAGATCCAGAGCCACTGCTGTCCAACAGAGCCACACTGATCCCTTTGAATCCTAATCTGAGAATTTTCCTCATGTTCTAGGAAATTTGATCAAACGCAAGTGCAGCCACATTGAGCAACAGAGCCCCCTGTAAATAATTTTGCTTTGACTTTCTGCAAAACACATTCTGCAGTGCCAACCAAGTTCACAAAAACAATTGCTTGGGGAGTCTGTTTTCCTAACTTCTAAATAATAGCTCTGCATTGCCTTGAGGAATGTTATTTACATTCGCAAATTTAAGGTTTGTAAAAGAATTTGCCATAATAGAATTTGAAAACTCAGCAAGTTTTTAGTTTTGTGACTGGGTTTTTCAAGTCTTACATTTCCTTCACTTTCATACAAAGCTAACTCTCATATCCCAAATGTTGCAACCAACTCTCAGTGCAGAACCAAACTCTATAATAGTTAGACCTTTGTTTAAAATCTAGCTCTGCCCTTGGGGAAATCACATGCATTCTCTGCATCTTGGTGCCTTCAACTCAAGTGGGAAAAATGGACCTCTTTCTATGATTTTTATGAATCCTAACACAGAAAATGTACATGCTATACTTGTTTTTAGATAAAAGGCTCAACAAATAATAGTAAATACTGGTTTGGGGACAGATGTTTGCTATGCACTACACAATTTACTTATGTCCATAGGTTTTTCCTCAAGAGATTCTGAACTTCTCAGTACAAGAACTTGAAGAAACAGAAATTTAGGCAGATGGCCAGGTGGAGAATGACAGAGGGTTTAAAATAGGCAGAAGAAGTAGACACTATACAAAGAGAGGAACAAAAGGCATCAAATTCAATGGAATAGAATACTGAGACAAAAACTAAGAAAGTCTCTTAGAATTGTTACACATGATTTTAGCAACATCGTGTTGGCCTAAAGGCAAACTGGCCTAAAGTAAGTTGGCTGACGTTCATATTGGAAACCCCAAGATGATGTGGTTTAAGGACACCTGAGTCAAAAGCAAACATGGAACTCCTGGGTCACTTTGGACATGTCCTGGTGGGTAGTTTTATAAACTTTGATTTACCTTGGAGCAGAAACTCTAATGTCCACCGGTATGATTAGATTTTAGCTTGTTGTTCCTACTCTGTAGAACTTTAAGTAGTAAAAAAATGGAACAGATAATGCCCAACAGTAGATTATCTGGAACAGTTTCTCAGACACGTATTAGCAATTTATATGATGGAATTTATATAGAAAAGATATTTAAGGACATATTCCAACTTTGGGCTAAGTGGTTGTTCAAAGGCAAATGGGGCTGTGGAGGGTTTTGTTGTTCTTCTTTGGCGTTTCTGTATTTGTAAATTTTTTAATGAAGTTGATTTCCTTTCATAATAGAAAGAAAGACTAAAGGTAAGAGAAAAAGATCTGGGACATTTGGAGGTGTTGAGAGAATATTTTCTGGAAAGAATATTTTAATTCATTTTAAGCCAGTGTGATATGGGCTTGTAGGGGAAAATTCTAGAATTCGGAGCCAGGGAATTGAGGGGAATGACCTAAAGAATAAGGAGAGGTGGACAATGTGTGGGTCTGGAAAAGACATGCCAGGACCTCTGATAAGCTCATATCTCCCTCCATCCCTTCATCCTCCATCCTGTAGTAAAAATCACTATCACTGCTGAATATTCAAAGATTAGGCTTTACATTATACTGCAATCTTCTGTGCATGCCTTTTCACCTGAATGGGGAAAATGTCTGCAAGTACCCCAGAGGGATGCTTACTTCTCTTTCTGTGCCTGCCCAGTGCAAAGATGAGGGAAAGACACTTTGCAGTTTTTGTAGTTTTGTTGTTGTTGTTGTCATCAGTTTGCCAGGAATAGCACACAGCTAGTAGTTCCCCCCATAAGAACCTTCCACAGGGAAGCACGCAAACAAGGATCTGAAGCTATGCAAATGTCACCCAATGAAGGGAGAGGCAGGAGAATTGGTTGCTGTGTGTACATTTAGTACATGATGCGTGGCTTAGAGCCCTCATGGCAAAACTACCATGTATGATGTATAAACAAAGACATCACACTCTCAATTTGTTGCTTGCTACGTTATGTTTTTTCCACTCAGCTGAAATGTGGTAATTAGTCACTGGTTTTGGTTTAGATTACTGCATTTTTCTTTTCTTTTCCTTTTTTTTAAGTGTGAGACTCAAGCTCTTAAAGACAAATGAAGACATTCCTTCTGTCGAATGTGTACAAGAGTTATAGCTTCTTGATTAAATTCATTTATTGTTTAATTCCACATGACTCTGAACTTTTCAATGGGGCAATGCTATAATTTTCGAATTACCAAATTGCAAACTGTCGCTGAATGAAGCATGTTTTTGAACTTGTAGCTCAGATGGATTTGGCAATATTGGTATTTTGCTGTCTCAAGTTTCCGAGCCCTTTGGCTAAGGCATCTGTGCCCTCCATGTGTTCCTCGTTAGAACACTGTCTTTCATTTAGGGAGAAGTTTCAGTGCCTTTGGATGGAACTAAGAAATGCTTTTTCTCCGGCTGCACAAGTGTACCTTGCCAGAGCCATCCAAGAAAGGCAAGGAGGGTCAGGCTGCCTGAAAGACTGGCAAAGTCCACTTCATGGGATAGGACATCTGGAGTTTGACAAGACACTCGTTCAAATGACTCAATCGGACAAACTTTTGGAAATAGAACCAATTGTGCTACAAGCATCAGTTACATGCCATGGCACATGAGTCATCAGAGACTACTCGCTCAGAGAGAAAATTTTGGAACCCAGAGATTCCTGAAAATTTGAAAAAAAAAAAAAAAAAAAAAAAAGCCTGCTTCTCTTAGCTCACTGGAATCACTGTTGTGGTGCCAGCCAAGTATCATTGGGACTTAAGTACATATCGTCCGATTGGTTGATAGGTTCATAACAGCAGCTCTGAAATTGGACTACGTCAGATTCATCAGGCAGACTCGAGTTACTGAGATTCATGGTCTCCCTAGCTCTGTGCTACCAGGTATCTGTGCATCACACTGGGTTGTAAAGATCTTGCGTTACCATGGGAGCTATGCAGACAGAGTCAAGGTCACTGAACCTCAACTAGAACACAAGAACATGGTGAAGAAAAGGAAATAGTAGTGTGCCAGAAATGCCACAACAATATGCCATAGTCTTAGTGGCTTAAATGATAGAAATGTATCTCTCTCAGCTCAGGAGGCTTGATGTCTGAGATCAGGGTATCGGCAGGGTTGGTTTCTTCTGAGGCCTCTCTCTTAAGCCTGCAGCTGGCCACCTGCTCACTGTGTGTGTCATCTTTCCATGTCCTGATCTCTTCTTATAAGAACACGTCATATAGATTAGAGCCCACCTAATGGGTCCACCTAATACACTCACATTCTCAAGTACTGGGAATAACTTCACCCTATGAATTGGGAGGAGACTCAATTCAGCCCATAACAAAGAGTAGAGAGGAATTTGGCACCTCTTGCTTTTCCTTGCCTACCTCCTCCATGATGGAGAAAAAGGCTAGGATTCCTAGCTTCGTGTCCCAGTGCTAAGTATCATATTTGGATATAATACCAGAGAGCCATTGATATCAATAAGGCAACAATTCAAACATCTTTAGCCTTCACCTACTCAGTAATTGCTATATCCCTTATTTCTACCTCCATATCTCAGTGTAGTGGCTGGAAATTCCAGGAAGATAGTAAATGATAATCACAGGCACCACTTCCTTGCATCTGATTTTAAAAGCAACACCTTGTAAGTCTGACATCATGAATGATGTCCACTGTCGAATCTCATTAGATATTCCTTGTCATGCTCATTGCTGATTTAACGACAGTTTTCATGAAGACTCCATGTTGAAATTTATCAAATGACCTTTGATAATTTTAAAAATGAGGTTGTATCATTTCCCTATTGGCCAATTTATTTCAGGTAGTCTCCAAATGGGTTTATTTTCAACAGAGCAGCAATGCATTCTGAAGAAAACAAACATAGGATACTAGTCTTGAAATATGTTGTTGGATCCTATTTGCTTGTTTTCAGTATAGAATTTTTGCTTTGCTATTCATAACTAACCTAAACCTAAGGTTTTCCTCTTTGCTTTAGTATTTTCAGATTTAGTTGCTACCATGGTACTCACATGAAAAGTGACTTGGGGGATCCCTGGGTGGCTCAGCGGTTTGGCGCCTGCCTTTGGCCCAGGGCGTGATCCTGGAGTCCCGGGATCGAGTCCCACGTCAGGCTCCCAGCATGGAGCCCGCTTCTCCCTCCTCCTGTGTCTCTGCCTCTCTCTCAATCTCTGTGTCTATCATGAATAAATAAATAAATAAATAAATCTTAAAAAAAAAAAAAAAAAGAAAGAAAAGAAAAGTGACTTGGGAAAACTTCTCACATTTCTATATTCTCCAGAACAGGTTACACAATGTATAAAGATTATCTCAATGTTGCAAGTTTGAAAAAAATTATTCATACTACCCCACCACAGAACCATTCTGCCACAGTCTATTTCGGTGACTGTTTAAGCTCTACGTTCCTCTGGTAATCTCGGTAATTTCTCTTTTCCAGGGAAATAATTAATTTCATAGGCATTTTTAAACTTGTTAATGTGGTTTTATTCTGAGTGTTTTCTTGTAAAATGTGAAGTTTATGTCTGTGGTTAGATACTCCTCATTTTTAGCTTTTCATCTTTTACTGTCTTTTCCCCTTTATTTACAGTTGTCAAGCATATCTCTTTAATTGTGGTTGAGTTTCCCTCCCTACCCCGCCCCAAAAGTGTCAGCTCTTTCATCCATCTAAGTGGTTATAAAGTTCTTCTAGGGCCTGAATGGGGAAAGAATTCACAGCATGCATCAGGAGAGAAGAAAACAACTGACCATTTCTCTGGCTGAAGGCTCAGTGAGCTCAACTTTGTGAGGCTTCATGGGGTGAAGACATTGACAATCTCCACAGATTATTGCGACAACATTGTTTAAGTCTCACAGGATCCAAAACCTCAAAGAAGTCTGTCACTCTGAATATGGGACACATTAGGATAAAGTCATAAATTGGTGCTAACGCCATGCTCATGCTCATTCTGGACAATTAAGGACTTTTTGTATACTGTTATTGTCCTCATTTGATGGAAATAAGCAGAGGAAATGAAAAACACCCCCCCCCCACCACACACACACACACACACACACACACAGGCACACTGACTGTCAGAGCCATTCTGGGCAGTAATCAAAGGAGAGAGAGGAAAAATCACTGAGGTCAACCTTTAGGGACATGGCTTTCAACTCATAATGAAAAGAAAAAGGTGAAAAACATTGAAGAATAATATAATAATAATAGCTTCAATACTGAGGAATTATTATCCAGGGTGTCAGCCAGACTCCTATAATGGGGAAAGACTTGAAAATTAAAATGCACTGCTTTTATTGAGCAAACCCTCTGACCTAGATGTTCTGGGAATCCAGTTGGCTTAATACTCATCTGCAGCACATGATCTTCTGGCAGACCAGATCGAACTCCCCTCTGAACCAGGCACTCTGTTGGCAGCTGAGGGTGTCAACATGCACAGAACTTTACAAACTCACAATATTTACTTCTTTTCACTGTGCTTCATCTGCCTTGAGGGGCACACTGATCCCTCAGTGTCGGTCCTCGTTTCAATATATGTTGTCTACACTCAGCATCTTTAACCCATGCCTCTGTGGTTAGCACTTGTCTTGCTCATATTCCCAGAGAATATGCCTGCTGTCTCATCTCAGCTGTTCCACAACATGCCCTTGACTTATTAGTCAAATCTGCTCATCACCAAACCAAAAGAGGACTCTTGGTCACATCATCTTGATTCCCCTCCATACATGATAATCCCTCTAATCCTTAGTTTTCTCATCTCTCTTGGAAGTTTGGAATATATTATACATGGGATAGTAATTTGTTAGAACAGAATATGGCAAGAACAAAATGAGTGGCTCCCTTCAGTTGATGGAGTCTTATCAGATAAGACTCAGGATAAGGACAACATGCTCATTCAGTAACGGAGCCCTGGTAAGATCTCATTCTGTCACATATAGGCAGTGTGGTTTAACGACTCAGGGGTACAGAGAATGGAGAAGCACGGTGATGGAGATTCTGATCATGGAAGTGTTTTTAATGATGTCCAGTAATACAGGTTTGTGAGTTATTATTTTCAAATTGAATTCTTTTCGAATTGGATTTCAAACTATGTCTAGTGACACAGATTCGTGAATTATTGTTTTCAAATTGGATTTGTGGGAGTACAAATGTGGACATGTTGCCTCTTCCCTGGCATGTATGTTATCCACGACACAGTTTGGACTATGGCTCATTTCCTATCTGTGAGCCTGGCCCAATGTAGACCTGACACAGGGAAGGAGTACTTCAAGCATGTAAGCATCCATGAATGAAAGAAATGCTGACTTCAGTGTGTGATACCTCTGAAGCATTTTACCTTTAAACTCAGAAATTTGAGGAAATGAAGTGACTTGAAATCTGTAAAATGAGAGTAACCACACCCAACTCACAGTTATTGAGAAGACCAGGAGAGAAAAATGATTGTGATGGCATGTTCAGAATTGTTTGTAATTTGCTAAGACAATGTGAGGGATATTTGTTACCTGGTTTGCAGGAAAACATCCTAAAAATAGATTGGGGTTTCTAACCCCCAAGTGATACGAACACAGAACAACTCTCTGCTATCTCTGGGCTATAAATCTTTGAACTTCAAGCCTAAGTGAAATTCCTTTTCTCACATTTTTAAATGAAATCAAAATAAATACAATTACTGAACAGAAGCCAAAGATCACAGGAGGTTAGAAGTGGGGTGAGGATATAGTCAATACTGTTTGTTTGCATTCTGGCACTGTTTACTTGGTGAATATTTCACTAATGGGGGGGAGGTTATGAGGGGGGACGGATGGCCTTCACTGCTCCTGGTAGTCGTCTACTGCTGATTTACTCTGAGCTGTAGTAGCTGTGTGATGCCCAGGAAACTGCAGAGTTGCCTTATGAGGACACAGTCTAGTAGAATGTGAGAGATTGAAACCAAAAGATACTAAAATCCCCCCAAATAAGAGCTTTTTCCAAAGATTTGACATTTGCTCTCAAAATCATGTCTAGGAATACATAAATATGCATATACCTTTCCATATTGTGTCCCTGCAGCCATCCTCCAAAGACCTTAAAACTCACTTTTTTTCTTTAACCCACATGAAAGTAAATATAAGAATTAGCAGTTTATTCTAATGGAGGATCTATTCCTTAAGTAAAGACTGGAGTTACAATTAATACTCTGGTTAGTGATTAAATTGGCTATTGCTTCCCCATCATGGAGCTAAAGGTATTTGGTAAATGCTATATCCATATCATTGCATTTTCCACAGAATAATCATGGCTGCTAAAACCGAAAACAGCAAGATATCTGAGAAGCACAGAAAATTAGTAATTATCTAGATTCTATTTCAGTAAATCTCACTTTATTGGAGAAACTGTCCTGTTAAACAAGTAATTTTTGCTGGTATAAATCCCCACTCCCTCTCATAAAGCCGTATTATGCATTCAGGATACATATAGGAGAAGTCTTGGCTTCTCCCAGAGGTTGCGGTCAATATCTAATTCATTTGCAATTAGGTATAGTGAGTGCCCCAGACAGCAGAGAACTCCAAAATAAGGCTAACAAACCCGGTTTGTGATTCTCTAATGCAAGTATGCTTGTGTTTTGTTTATACTCGGATCAATGCTCATGGCTTTGAAATATTAACTCTCTTAAAATCTCTTGGGGATGATGCTATTCTAAAAGAAAAACAGAATGAGTTCAGCTAATATTTGTCAACAGAATTGCAAACATTAAGCTGCTGCCATCTTGCAAGTTGCTATTCCTCTGCCCCAAACACAGTCATCAACAGCAGCCAAAGGGTGGAGCTTGACTCATTGTTTCCAGTGAGACCAGGGTGGTCTTTCAATCTCAAAGGAGGCACAGGCACCTTCTGCTTCTCTATGTCTTCCTTAGATTTACCTTTGGGAACATGTGAATGTGGAGGAGTCCTTCAAATGCATCTGATGTTTATATTAGCCTCTGAACTGTAGGAAAGATTGCTGTAACTTCCCGGGTTACCCTGTCCAAATAAGTGCAGCAGAGTAAGGAAGATATTGTATCCTGATCATACCACTAAATCTTTTTCTTTTGTGCCTCACCAAGAGAACAGTTTCAGGACAACTGTTGACTTAAATGGGTGTTGGAAAAATATGACCAATGTCCTTAGGCTGATTTGTCCACTTCAGTCACACTGGAAGTGGCACAATCACGGAAGATGAGGAGTCAAGGTCACTAGGAGCCCAAGCTTGTCATAGTGGGTCAGGTTGACATTTATGGGCCATATATCTAATTCAGGATGCATGATTTGCTAATGGGGAGTTCTGGACTTCTCCAGCCTCCTCTATGGGCTTTGTTCACAAAGAGAAATGATAACACGGAAATATATATATATATATATAAGAAGCCAGCTTCTAGAAGGAGTTCTAAAATTCTTTTTTTTTTTTTTTTTTTTTTTTTTTTTTTAGTTTAAAAGGCCTTAGAGTCAACAGAGGGTTTAAATCATGCATACTGAGCACTGAGCTTCTGTGCAAGGAAGAATAAATAAATGAAAGATGCCATGAAGGAGAATGCTTGGCTGACCACTGAGAAGTACGTACATTCGAATCTGTTTCCCTGGAGCAATGCATTCAGGTGAGACTGCCCTTTCTTAATTAGTAACAGAACTGCTCTTTTTGAGAAATGAATTCACTATGGCACAAGTGAGAACTACAACTAACTTGTTGCATTTTTAGATGCCTCACACAGAACATTGCTACTTAACACATAGAGGCAAAAAAGGTTACCAGAGAGTAACTATGGGAGCAGTTGGTAGAAGCAACATTTGGGAGGGCAAAAAAATCATGTAAAGGAAACGTGGCTAACTATTTCTATCTTGCCCAACACAGTGCCCAATGTTTAACGAAATATGATTTTGAAATTAATTATCAATAGTTGCAAACCAAGAAGCTTCACATAAAAATCCAAACTCCTGCCATCTCTTGGAAGAAGGCTTAGCTTTCATTCAGGTGTGGCACCTGTTAGAGATGCACCAATCCCTTAGTGAGCCCATGCCCACTAGCTTCCTACCTATAGGCACTGGAGTCTTAAACCTCATTCTTGTTGATCATTACTTATCCACCCCTGTTACATACTTGCTTTAGAACTATGCTCACATCATGCATATCAAATGAATGAAAGAATCCTCTAGGAGAGTATCAGAAACGTGCAAGGATATGTGCTCGGACTAACACCTTCCATGAGTCTGAGAGTCGTGCCTGATTTCTAATCACATATGCTTTGCATTAAAACGACCTGTTTACATAAATACATGTCCCTCAAGATTCTGAACCACCCCTAAGCAGGCATCACTTACCCGGCCCCCACACAGAACAATGACTCTTATGTGTAAGTCGTTGTCAGTGGTGTTTTTAAAGATTGATGACACTGCTCTATCCTTAACTCTTAGCTTTAACTTTTTAAAGAAACATGTAGAAATTCATTCAATCATAATGTTTGGAAAAGTCATAACAAGCTGAGAGCTGGTTTAGAATTATTTAAGCTATATTCCCCAGTCTCTCCCTACAGAAAGGACTAAACCTCACAGCCCTAAAGGTGTTTGGAAACTCTGGTAATTTGAAATGTCACTTTGTGCATAATCCATTTTATTTAGGGAATAAAAAAGCTAAGTCTGGTTAAACTCTTGAAAATTATACCAGCACCAAGAACAAATCAGTTTTCTCAGATAGTAGTCTCACATCATTAACTTATTAAAGGTTTTTAGCTTAAGCTAGTTTGTAATTACTAAATGTTATGCAATAAAATTCTGGAAATTTTTTACCTTACCTTATCTTACTTTTTAAAAAAAACAATCATTGTCAGTGTTTGAAAAGAAGAAGAAATATGGACTCTGCTCCATAATAAATGGGTCTACTCTGGGGCACAACACCCCCCCCACCCACCATGATCTCATTAATCATTAATCACTGAGGCTTCACTGGGTAGACTGGCAGAAGCAAGGCAGTAATGAAATTCAATCCCCATTTCACAGATGAGGCCAAGGCAGCAAGAGTTAAGTGATTTTTGAAGACGGTACAGCAAGGGGGTGGAGGAGCAGAGCTAGACTACTGCCTGAGCTATCCTGGAGGCTCCATGAAGCCCCTCATGAAGAAGTGGGGAGTAAGGAGCCTGCAAGAGGGCCTAGTGAGGGGGCCCTTGACTCAGGGTGGGGTTACAGTAGGAACCCCACAGGCCTGCTTTCAAAACATCTCCCAGTTCATGGACTGTGTGTGACTTTGGCTAAGGAGCTTCTCTGAGTCCCATTTCCTCCCCTTTCAGATAGTTATAAGGATAATCACAATTAGGTTTGCAGGGAAACTCGCTTAAAATTCACATATGAAGAATCTCTGGCACATTATGGACATTCAGTAACATCTCCCTTTGATGCTGCAACTCACCCACAGATAAAAACTATTCTTTCCTCCCATTCCTGGACTGAGAAACCCTGTGTCCACCCTGTCACCCATCAAGAGGACTGAGGAGGATGGATAGAGCCAGCCTAGGCTCTCCACAGTCCTGTAAGATTTCACCTGTATCTTGTTAATCTATGCCATTAGCACCCATTTATGATGCGGAGAAATTGTTAGGATTATAAACATCATCTCCTCCAACCCCTCACACGTGTACTCTGGGCCTCCACATATTTATAAGTATTTACTTTCTTTCTAAAGAGGCCTCTCTATATAGCACATAAATAATGTAAACACCTTTCTGCTTCTCCTTTATGTAACATTACCTTGCAAAGAACATCACCATTTGTCCCAAACTGAACATGAATTTCCTTTCAAAATTATTCATAGAGATGGATTAATCATTGTGAATCTATGATGTATGGTGTAGGCTAAAAAGGGAGATGGTGAGGGGATCCCTGGGTGGCTCAGTGGTTTAGCGCCTGCCTTCGGCCCAGGGTGTGATCCTGGAGTCCCAGGATCGAGTCCTGGGATCGAGTCCCGCATCGGGCTCCCTGCATGGAGCCTGCTTCTCCTTCTGCCTGTGTCTCTGCCTTTCTCTCTCTCTCTCTCTCTCTCATGAATAAATAAAATCTTAAAAAAAAAAAAGGGAGATGGTGAAATAGTAAATAGTGAATAGACAGTGAAACATTCCTTTTTTTTTTTTTAAGATTTTATTTATTTATTCATGAGAGATACAGAGAGAGAGAGGCAGAGACACAGGCAGAGGGAGAAGCAGGCTCCATGCAGGGAGCTCGACATGGGACTCGATCCCGGGTCTCCAGGTCACGCCCTGGGCTGAAGGCAGTGCTAAACCACTGAGCCACCTGGGCTGCCCTGACAGTGAAACATTCTAAAACCCACAGGGCCAGGAAGATTAGAGAGCTTGAATGACCTGAGTCAGAGGACCAGGCACCGTGTCCCTCAGCCAGACACACGGAAATCATCCATTGTCTCTCCTCCCTCTGCCTGCAGGCTCCGTGTCCTCCACACTACAGGTCCTCCAGCCTTTGCACGACTGTCTCCTTCCCTGAACCCCCCTTGGCTGCATGCCAGCCGTCAGCATCCATCCCATGTTTGAACTGTGGTAACGATCTTCTAGCTCATGTCCATGTTTCCATTTTTATCTACTTCCTGTCCATCCTCCACACAGAGCCAGAATGTCCTCTAAAGCACAACTGTTACCCTGTGCTTGCTCTGCTTAAATTCCTTGGTGACTCCCCTGGGCCTGTGAGGAAGGACACACGATGTTCTCCCGGAGTGGAGCCTGCCTCCCTCTGCGGCTCTCTCTCACACTGCGGCCACTTTCCACCCCTCACACCCACATGACTGCCTCATTTTCCCCTGAGCCTCACAAGTTGGTCCCTGATTCAATGCCCCATCACTCTGCTCCACATCTCCCCATCAGGCTTCTAAAGTGGCCACCTCCCTAGGCCAGTTCTCTCTTTCTTTGAGCCTCTCTGGGGCCTGGGCCCACGGGGCCCTCCTCAGCAACTAGCTCTCTAAATGCTCATCCTCTTCCCAGGCCTGCTGGTCTAGACCATTCTGTGGCTTGACCTCCATGGCTCTTGATGTGTTGTCATTTTTCTTTACCCCTTGGGACTCCATATCCAATGTTAACTGAAGATGCAATATGCGTGGAAATTTCTGGGACTTTGATATGGCCTCCCACGTCCTCTGTGTCTTCCCTACTTTTATAACTCCTGTTAGATGGACACTGGCTCTCCTTATTCTCTCTACTTCCAAAACTATGGGGTATGTTTTCTCTCTCCAGACAGGTTGCTCAGTTCCATCACCCGGGGATTCACTCCTTCTTCAGGTCAATCTAACTTGCTGGTATGTTATCTTCTTGTTTATCTCAATTACTGCATTGTTATTTCGGGAAATTCATTTGCTCAACTTTGCCTTGCTAGTTTTGTTTTTCCCCAGAATCTATTGTTTCCTTTGAGATTCTGGTCCTTTTTCATCTCTTGAATACATTAAAAGAGGCTTATTTTTAGCTTCTTGCAAACAGCTTGATTATCCCACATTCCTATGCATTATTTTCATGTTTGTTGTGTTTTCTAAACACTTTCCACAGTTGACAGCTGCCTTGTATAGTTCATCATTCCTGTTTTAAGATGAGGAATTTATTTCTCTCTGGCACTCTGGGCACTCTGGACTGTGGGAAGGCCCAGACAGAGTGGCTTTGCCTCTGTTCCTATGGGGGCTATAGTGATGCCAGGCTAGGACTGCCTGGGGCCCTCACCGGAACTATATGCTTGCGGCTGAGCCCCCACAGACATTTCCTCGACCAGAGCCAACATTGAAGCTAGACCAGCCCTTATGAGTTTGATGATCTCAAGAGGAACCTCAACCACAGTCATCATGGAACTGCAGAAAGACAAGCTAACTTTCTTGGTCACAAGTCTTCAAGGGTACATGGAAGACATGGGACCACAAAGTGAGGTCATATGGAGAAACAGAGAGAAAAAAAAGCATAGGCCTGGGGTTCTGTCTTTATTGGGGGCAAGAGTAGGGGGCCTAGGGCTTTGCAGTTTCACTCTCTTGATGAATTTGAAACATAAGAGTGGGAACAGAAGTAGGGGAAGGGAGGCACCCTAGATTAGGGACTGGCTCTTTGTTTTGCCTCAGGGCCTGATCTCTGGGTCATGAAATTAAGTCCTGCATGGGGATCCACACTCAGCATGGAGTCTGCTTGAGATTCTCTCTCCCTCTCCTTCTGCCTCTCCTGCTTACACTCTCTCTTCTCTAAAATAAATAAATCTTACCAAAAAAAAAAAAAAAAAGTACAGGAAGGGAAAAGCAGGATCACACTAGCGGTCAGTTATCTTAGTCACTCAGAGCTTTCCATAAGAGGACTTCATGGGCCTGGCTCCTCATCTAGCTATGTAGCTGGCAGTGTGTTTTTTCCAGAAGGACATCTTTGAAATGAATGTCTCCATAGTCAGAAGTTTAATGTCGGGCACTTATTCTGTTACAATAAAAAAATCCCTGATTGCCAGGCCCTTATAGTACAACACCCTGTCGGTTCAGTGTCACACTCACTTCTCAGGGGTTCTCATACCATATGGGGTTGTACACCGGAACTCCATACCACCCCTTTGCATGGCATGGGCTTCCTGTTTTGATACCTTACAGGTTACTTTTCTTTCCTTTCTACTCAGAGCCCAGGTGAACAGTAGTCTTCCTTAATGCTTCCAACTTTGGAGCTTCCCTTTATAGAAGGACTTTCAGACTTCCAGTTCTTTCTAGGGCATCTCAGATGCAACCTCCAGCTTTTGACAAGCCTTCTACCCCTTCTCTTATTCTGGTGGGGCATCCTGTGCCTACCCCCAGCCACCTGGACATTCATCCAGATTTCCTCCTCTGCTGTCTGAAACATCTGATTGCAGGCTACTTTCCTGCCTTTGGGTTCCATTTCATTTCTGGCATGTGGAAATTTGCCTTTCTTTCTTTCTTTCTACTAAGGTCAGCTATATTTCCAACAAGTCTTTGTTTTGGTTACACTTATCTAGTATTTTTCTGCTTTTATAACTGGAAAGGTATCACACATTAGCCCTGTTCGCTTGTTTTATGAACTGGATTCTGTAGGCCTTGAATTAGAACATGTGGTTTATTCAGCATTCAGCAAGTGCCTCCAACATATGAGATACTTAGACTTTGACTGCTAAATAAATAAAACCTGAGATGAATCTCACCTTCTCCATTTAGCAACTGGATCTTAGAAAAGCCATGAAATCCCTGTAGGCCTCAGTTTCTCCATTGTCAAACCAAATGAAAATAATCCCTCCTTCATTGTCTCACACAAAGAATGGGTTGTGAAAGTCAATGCAATAATATTAAGAAAGACCTTTAAACAGTCATAAGCTCTAGTCAAGTGAAAGACACTAAAGAAAAAATAATTCTATATTAATAAAGCGTTTCAAATTAGTGTGGGAGAAGGAACAACATGGAAATGACAAACGTACACTCATTCATTTCTTTATCAGTTCTCAAGTATTTGGTACGCCTCACAATACACCTGGGCAGGGTATGCATAGATAAGAAGTGGGTGTACCTAGAAAAGACCTCAGAAGACCTCAGAAAATGCAAACAGTCCTTGAGGTGCCCTAAATGAAATTGAATTAAATGTGCACAGTTCAATGAGGAGTGAGCCAGAATCCATTTACTATTTTGCAACTGGCTTTTTTTAAACTATAAAAAATATCTTATATTGTTCCACATTAGAACATATCAAGGTGCTTATTATTCTCATTCTTCTTACAGCTGCAGAGTATCTCATAATATTCTTTAGCCAGTTCCATGTTAATGAATATTTAGGTTGTTTCCAAACATTTGCTAGTTATAAAAATTTTTAAAAGACCTCAGTGATATCCTTACACATTCATTATTTCACACATGTGCCAAATATACCCTTAGAAAGGGTTTTAAGAAGTGGATTTGTAAGTCAAATGACATGTGTATTTTACGTTTTGATGGATATTGCCAAATTATTCTCCATAAAGATTGTAGCTGATATTCTAGTTTTTAAACATTATGTATTTACTTCCTACTAAAAACAATGATAGACTGTTATATATTTTCCCTTTTTATTCTTTTTGCTAAGCTTTCTTTTAATTGTCTTATTTCCCTGGATAGGACTTCCTTAGCAATAGAAAATCTAACTGGCAAGAGGAGACCTCTTTCCCCATTTCCCTGCTGAGTTAGTTTCCTTGTATTCTACTTTGCTGAGAGATCATGCTCTGTATCTTAAGTGAGTCTTGAACTTTGTCATATCTTTTTCTTGTATCTGTTAGGATAACTATATGTATTTTCTCTTATTTTGTTAATGTGATGAATTACATCGGTGGATTATTAAATACAAACCAACATGCATTCCTGGGGGAAGCCATTCATGATCATAATGATTATCTTTTTAAAATATCATTTGAAAAAAATAATTAAATATAGTTTGATTCATTTTGTCCAATTTTGCTAAAGATGTGTATTTCTGTCCTCAAGAGACATTATGGTTTCCTTTTTTTTGTAATATCTTGGTTTAGTTTTGGTGTCAATGTCATATTGGCCTCAGTTTGGGGAGAATTCCCACATTCATTTCCGAAAAGAATTTGTGTAAGCTTGGTATTTTTTTTTTCTTTTTAAATGCTTGATAGAATTTATCAGTGAATCTATCTAGGCCTGGAGATGTCTTTGTGGATTTTTTTTTTTCTAATGAATTCGATTCCTTTAGTAGATCTAGAGGTATTTGGATTTCCTATCTTATTTATCACTTTTACTAAGTTGTATTTTTTATAGAATTTGTCCATGTCATCCAAGTTGTCAAATTTAATAACATAATAGTACCCATTAGGTTCTCTTACTACTCTTTTGATGGTTTTTAGGATCTGGAGTAATAATTTCTTTCTTGTTCCTGTTACTGGCGATTTGTATTTTCTTTTTTTTCTTTTTTTTTTATAAATCAGTCGCCAGAGATTTACCAGTTTATTAATCTTGTCAAAGGACTAACTTTGGGCTTTGTTAATTTTCTCTTTTATGTATCTATTGCTTACCTCATTGACTTCTGCTCTTTATTACTTCTTTCCTTCTAACACTTGGGTACTTTTCACTTTCTTTTTTAGCTTGTTGAGATAGAAGCTTAGATAACTGATATTATATCTATTTTCTTTTCTAAAATAAATACTTAAAACTCTAAATATGCCTTTTCTGCCACAAAATTTTGATATGTTGTATTTTCATTGTCATAGAACTTAAAACAGTTTCTAAATTCCCTTGTGATTTCTTCTCTAACCATGAGCTGCTCAATAACGTTCTGTTTGGTTGCTTACTATATGGGGATTTTCCAATTTTATTTTAATTTATTTTGTGATCAGCCACTTATAATTTCAATTCTTATAGATTTATTGATACTTGGTGGCCCAAATATAGCTTCTCTTGATAAATGCTCCACGTGTACTTTAAGAAAATATGTATTCTGTAATTGTTAGATGTAGTATTCTGTGAAAGCCCATTAAGTCAAATGTATTGATTGTGTTTTTCAAGCTGCTAAAAATATCTTAGTGATATTTTCTCTCCTTGTTTTGAGTGCAACCCACTGAGAGCAATGTTGAAAAATGCCCTATTATTAGTGTGAATTTATTGGTTACTTTCCTAAATCTTCCAGTTTTGGTTCAAACACTTTATTTATTTTTTTTTAAAGAGGCAGAGACATAGACAGAGGGAGAAGCAAGCTCCTGGTAGGGAGCCAGATGCAGGACTCAATCCTTGGACCAGGGATCACACCCCGAGCCGAAGGCAGACCCTCAACCACTGAGCCACCCAGACGTCCCTGCTTCAAGCACTTTAAAGCTCTTAGATACATAAACATTAATGACTATAATGTCTTCCTGATAATTGAATGGAACTGATCATTTTATTATTATAAAATATCCCTCATGCAAAGTACATCTAGGATGGTGGAATAAGTATCTCCTAAAACAAGCTCCTCTATAAAAGCAACCATAATGCTGGCAAAGATTGTCAAAGTTAACTTTTCCAGAACTCCAAAAATTAGCCAAAGTCTTGAAACTATCCCACAACATTTACTCAAGAAAAATGTCTGAATCCCAGTAAGAACAGAATATGGCATTTTGACTTGCCATATTCCCATCCTCCTATATTCAGCTCCATGATAGCCTTGGAAACCAACAGACTCAGAACCATACTAGATGTGAAAAACAGCAGCCTAGCAGATATGGAGGGGGCAGAATGGGTTTGGAGCACCCCAGAAAGCCTCATCCTGAAAGAATTGTTACATTTTATCTGTCTGGAAGCTCCCTGAAAAAGCCCTAATAATAGGACTTATCTTTATTTGACCTGACTCAGAGCTTGCTCAATGAAGAGAATTCTAACCCCAGAGCATTTGCTGAAAAATCAACTGCAACTGTTTAACATCCAAGCTGATTGAGGCAATGCTAATAATTGGGCAAACACGGGCTGACAAAAATAAATCTCAAAAGAAAATCTAGGGATCCCTGGGTGGCGCAGCGGTTTAGCGCCTGCCTTTGGCCCGGGGCGCGATCCTGGAGACCCGGGATCAAATCCCACGTCAGGCTCCCGGTGCATGGAGCCTGCTTCTTCCTCTGCCTGTGTCTCTGCCTGTCTCTCTCACTGTGTGCCTATCATAAATAAATAAAAAAATTAAAAAAAAAAACACCTTTAAAAAAAAAATCTAGGGAATGAGATTGGAAAAGCTCAGACATATTCCTGGGAATATAGAATACTCTAGGTTCTAGTTTTCACGTGGAATTGTGACACATGGGGGCTTATTACAGTATCAAAAATATATTATGAGCAAAATATATGAACACATGAATAAAATCAGGCCATGAATTGACCAATGATGATAGTATCATGAACAAAAATGATGCTGCATGCTCAAAGTGAGGGAAAGAGAGACACAGAGGAACATTGAACGAGTGGGAGACAACAGTTACAGATCATGATGTGAAGTTAGGAGGCATTGTTTTAACTTTATTCCTGTCTGGTATGGCCAAGGCCAGCCCACCATAAAATGTTACAGAGAGGGCAGCCCTCTCTGACCCAAGCTGGAGCAGACTCAACCTGAGGAACCACTCACCTCATCTTACTTATCTGTACCTCACTCCTCATCCGTTCCCTGAATTTCTGAGTTGAGGGTTGTGGTTTTTGTTTTTTTTTTTTTTAAGATTTTATTTATTTACTCATGAGAGACACAGAAAGAGAGAGAGAGAGAGGGGCAGAGACACAGGCAGAGGGAGAAGCAGGCTCCATGCAGGGAGCCCAACGTGAGACTCAATCCTGGGTCTCCAGGTTCACTCCCGGGACTGAAGGCGGTGCCAAACCGCTGAGCCACCCAGACTGCCCTCTGAGTTGAGTTTAAAGCCAGTCTGTGCTTCCTTCCTGCCACTTCAGCTCTCTGCATATGTGTTTCTGTTGTAGATGGTTTGCTGCTCTTCTGACCACACTATTGCCTCTGTATGTCTACTCAGCCATTTGCATCTCCCCCGAGTTACAGCCCACCCAGAATTGGAAGTCATCTTACTGCTGTCTGACCCTACTCCCCACCCAGTCCCCAGATGGGGAACACAAAAATTATGTTTCAGTCAGTCTGAAGGATGAATTGAAGGTGCTAAATGCCATTTGAGATTAATATTTTACTTCTATTCCTGCATATCATGAAACACATGTAATTGAAAAAGAACTTTGTTTTCCAAAGGCTATCATACTGCTTGATGGAGACATATGATAACGCTGTAAAGCGGAAGAACCATGGGCCTTGGCACATCCCAATGGCCATTGCTTTGTGGGAGGAGAGAGGAAGTTTAGACCAGGGCTTGCATACCCAAATTCTGGAGCCAGACTACCCAACTTTGAATATTGGTTTGGCCATTTCCTAACTGTGTGATCATACCAGCAGGGTGTTTGTCCCAGTGTTCGTTAGTGCCCTTATCTGACAGATGTTGATAATATGAATCCAGAGGGTTGTTGTGAGAGATACAAAGGCCATAGGTTAGCATACAGAGCACCCTCAAAATAGTGCCTGGTACAAAGTAAATGCTCTATATGCATTTGCTATTATAATTGCTCCTTTTTCCAATATTCCCACCTGTCTATATAATTAGGAAGAAGAGGGTGGTTGGTTCTCAAAGCCTGTCTCCTGTTTTCTCAAATGTGATTGTACATGTATCCACTGCAGGATCTGGCAAGAAAGGTGGTTTGGAGAGAAGCTTTGCCTGCCTTTCTGCTCCCTATGCTGCCTCTTCTGAATGCTTTGTGGGCAGAACTCATAGCAGATTCCATAAGAGGGGTTCTATCCAGTCCCCTCACATCTTGTCCATGGGCCCATCTGTGGGGGTGGCAGATGTTGAGTTCTCAGTGATGCCTAAGCTGCCTCAAATCATGCCCAACAGCTGGTTTGGGACCAGTTGTGGGGAAGTCAAATCCCAGGTGTGACACCAGCTGGATCCCCCACTCCTGACACCACACACTTCAGATGATGAGAAAATGATTAGCAATTTTAAGCATCCCAAGAGGTCTGATAAGCTTGTACAATATGCTAGGAAGAAATAAAACTGAGATCCATCCAAAGATATCTGGCTTGAAAAAAAATAGCTGTGTTATTCAAAACATCTGGTTCTTGACAGAGAACAGGATTTTGCCAACCAGTTCTCCCCTGCTAAAGCCCTGAGGTCCATTCTATGTGGTTCTGATTCCTTTTTCCTGGCCTCTATCAAAGGTTACATAAGGACCATGGGGTTATTCTATGTCCACAAAACTTTGACTCTATCCTGCCCCCATGCCATGGCGATTCTCCCAAGTGGGCTGTATAGCATGGCTCAGCCCCAATCACCCACCCCAAGTGGATATTTGCCCAAGGTCAGCCATGTTCCCAGCCAGTGCAGTTTCACAATGCATGGTGTCATGGCCTCCCACAAGTACTCCCATGTGTTCTCTCTGAGAGTCCCCTGATACTCTCTGGGTGCTTGGCAAATATGAAACCACAAACAGAACTGGAGTTCACAGACATGGTCAGCTCAAAGGGGATTTCCTCAATGTGCATTCTTTTCTGAGAACCTCATTGATTGCTCTCCTGAGGCTGATTGTGGAAAAAACTCTGAATTCACCCCATTTTGGTAGATCAAGGGCCTCACTTAGGGGAAATAATATAAGAACAAAGATGAGACAGGTCAGATGTCCAATGATTGGAAGTCCTCTGAGATACCTCTGGAGTTGCAAAAAAAGAATGCTTTTTTAAATGAAAAAAATTACAGCTGGGTTCCTAACTTCCAGTGACAGAGTCCATAGGGTGATACAACTGATAGCTCTGTGCTGAGTACCTCAGAGACCTGTCATCAGGATGCTCATATTTAATTACAGTTATAATTAAAGTAATTCATGCACATGATTAAGTATCAAATCCCTGTCCCCTCCTATAAAATGGCCTAAAATGAAAGAAAAAATATATTTCCTGTCCCTGTTCAACTCCCCAAAAACAACCTTGGGTTCTGGCAGTTGCCATCATTTATAAACTGAGTTTGGAACTGTTCCTTCTTCTTCTATTTTCTGGAAGAAATTGTTTAGAATTGGTGTTATTTCTTCGTTAAATGTTATTTTATAATTTGCTGATGAAGCCACCTGGATAGACATCTCTTTTTCAAGAGTTGTAACTACAAAGTCAATTTATTTTGTAGTGGTTATCTATTCAATTTTGAGTGTGTTTTGGTAATTTATGGTTTTTAAAAATGTGTCCATTTCTTTTAAGTTGTCAAATGTATGAGCATAAAGTTGCTCATAATATTCCCTTATTATTCTTTTAATGTCTGCAGGATCTACAGTAATACCCCTTCTTTCATTTCTGATATTGATAAGTTGAGTCTTCTCTCTTTTCATCTTTGTCAGTTTTTCTAGAGGTTTGTTTTTTTTAAAGAATCAGCTTTTGGTTTTATCAATTATTCTCTATTGTTTTTCTGTTTTAAATTTCACTGATTTCTTGTCTTACCTTTCTTATTTTCTTCCTTCTGCTTGCTTTGTCATCTTTTGTTCTTCTCTTTATAGAGATTTAAGATGAAAGCTTGGATTATTTATTTGAAACCTTCCTTCTTTTCCAAACATAAGCACTTATTTCTATAAATTTGCCTCACAACATCCCTTTACCTTTATTCTATAAATTTTATATGTTGTATTTTCATTTTTGCTCAGTTCAGGCAATCTACTTTCCCCTGAAATGTGTATTCTGCTCTTTTAGGTGGACAGTTCTATAAATATCAATTAGATCCACTTGGCTGATGGTGTTTATCAGTTCTATATCTTGGTGAATTTCTGTTAGTTCTATCATTACTGACAAAGCGTTGAGATCTCCGACTAAGATTGTGGGTTTGTTTATTAACCCTTTCAGTTCTGCCACCTTTTACACTATGTATTTTGAAGCTCTGATTTTAGTTTTCACACATGTATGGTTGTTAAGTGTTCATGAAGAGTTGATTCTTTGATCATTATATATTTTCCTTCTTTGTCCCTGGTAATTTTCTTTGCTCTGAAGTCTACTTTGATATTAATATAGCCATTTCAGTATTAGCTTAGTGGTAAATGTTTCTCCATCCTTTTACTTTTAACTTACCCATTGCTGTCATTTAGACAACATATAGCTGTGTCATGTGTTTGCTTATCCATTCTGATAATCTCTCTTTCATAATTAGTATGTCTAGACCATTTACATTTAATGTAATTATTTATACATTTAGATTTAAGTTTACCATTATGTATTTTATTTCTATTTATTACCTCAGTTTTTCATTTCTTTGTTTCCTTTTTCTTGCCCTCTTTTGGGATATTCAAACACTTTTTAATATTCTATTTTCATTTATCTATTGTATTTTCTCTGCATAGTTTATTTTCTTATATTTCATTTGTCTGTTCTGGTGGTTGCTCTGAGGATTAAGATAAACATATTTAACTTTAAAAATATCGGGGATCCCTGGGTGGCGCAGTGGTTTAGCGCCTGCCTTTGGCCCAGGGCGCGATCCTGGAGACCGGGGATCGAATCCCACGTGGGGCTCCCGGTGCATGGAGCCTGCTTCTCTCTCTGCCTCTCTCTCTCTCTCTCTTTCTCTCTCTCTCTGTGACTTACATAAATAAATTTAAAAAAAATAAAAAAATAAAAAATAAATAAAAAAAATAAAAATATCTGGAGTCAATGTTTTACAACTTCAAGTGGGTTGTATAAACCTTGTCAATATACAGGTCCCTTTTCCCTCTCCCTTCTATGTGGCAGTTATCTCAAGTATTACACCTACGTGCATTGAAAACCTCACCAGACAATGTTATATTTGCTCTTATCCATCCAGCTTATTTTAAAGAACTGAAGAAGAGAAAAGTAAGCTATTGTATTTATCCAAATATTTACTATTCCTATTGCTCTTCCTTCATTCCTGATGTTTCAAGTTTCCCTCTGATACAATTTTCCTTCTGTCAAAAGAAATAGCTTTAGAAATTCTTTTATAACAGATCTGCTGGCTTTTACCTCTCAAGCCCTCTAATCAAGTAAGCCTATTTTATTTACAGGATCATGAATACATGTTGCCAGAATGGATAAATTAACCAATCATGCCTTTCCGTGAAGTCAGACCAAATTTAACAAGCTCCCTTAAACAATGAGAGGTATGATGCTAACTGTGAAGTTTTCACACTTTGGTTCACACAGATAAATTATTGTTACAGCTTCCTTTCATATTCAACCAAGGATTTTTAGGCTGCACTTATTGTGCCTTGATCAAGAAAACACACACACTCAACTTGTCATGCCTAGTGACACAAGGCAAAGAGTTTCTCTGATCAATTACATGAGTGCAGCCTATTGTCTGGATCTCCCTCTTCCCTTCATCTTTCCCTACCCCCAGCCCACACATTCCAGATCAGGGGCAATTTTATAGGGGAGATGGCATAAAGGGTTTGCATCATCTAGCCCCAACATGATAAAAACAAAACAAAACAAAACAAAAAATTATCAGATGTTTCTATTTGCTCTTTTTGGATCTGCTCTCAACTCCAGAGTCATTAATCATCCCTTCCCATAGGAGTCAGTCCTTCTTGATCCTTTTTCTTCCCTCCTGGATTTGTCTCTGTAGGAACATCAAACTCCTCCCCTTCCCATTTATTAGACAGAATTTTTCTCTTCCTCATGGAAACTAGGCACCAGCCCAAAACCCAGGTCCTTAAAGCTTGTTACTATCCCCTCAATGGACTTTTAAAACCAACTTCCAAAAAAATCAAGTCCCTTATGAGTAAAGAATTCTTATAATAACCGCTAAGAAGAGAAAACATTTCTTCACTTTATGACATGCAAATCTCAGAAGAGACATTTGTGTCCAAGTTGTAGGGACATTTCACTCTAACCCTCAATGTTTTGTCCAAATGAAAACCCAGTACAGCAAATTCCACAATGAGTGTGGTTTGTTGTAAGCACTGTTTCCTCTAACATAGTTGTGGGGTTTCCTGTGGTCATTTTTCCCTCTACTCACCAATAAGAACACATTGGGGAAAAAAAAAAGAACACATTGCACTGTGTGTATTGTGTAGGGTCCCAATTCAGCTTCTCCTTTTCCTACTCCACCAGTAAAATATCATTGGAGCCAGCCAGGCTTACACCTTTAACTGGGCTAAACTACAGGCCCATACAATTTCAGCCAACTTCTGTACTCAAAAGTTTGAAAGATTGTACCCTAAGTCACTTAGTTGAGGGTAGCCAGACATCTATATCTTGGGTGAATTCAGCCCCAGAAAAACCATGGAGGACACAATAAAGAACTACAGCAGTAGGTGGAAATTCCACATGCCTGTTGCCCAGATCATAAGCCTTGACTCTTTAGTACTTCATTCTATTCAAATGGCTTCCCTATTATATTCTCAAGTGTGATTCTGCCCTCCTACTCCTAACATCAACTCCTATGGCTCCAGTTCATAAAACTGAGCATTTTTCTTCAGCTCCTTCTGTTTCCTTTTATTACCTCCTGATTCCCCAACCCCTGTGAGGACTAATACCCTGTTCTACTTTTATTAAACTAACAGAGTGAAGTGAGGCACTGACTGGGAGCTATGCCTGCCCCCAAATATTATCAAATGGTGTAAGGATTACAACAGGAACAGCTCTTGATGGAGAACATGAATGTTCAAGGCCAAGTTCAAGGAGCTCCTGGTTCTTGACATAAGACTACACTGTCATCCATTTATTTCACTTATTTGTATGCTATAAACATCCAATAATTGTTACTATCACTACTTTAAAGAATTAAAATTTTTATCAATTAAAAATAAGAAAGGTAAAGATTCTATTTGACCTTCATTTTTCCCTCTCCAACACTCTTTCTTTCTTTATGTAATCAGTTTCTCACTGTATCATTTTCCTTTTACCTAAAGAGCTTCTAAAACGTTTGTTAGAGGACAGGTCTGACAGTGATGAATATCTTCAGATATTTTTTCTAAGAAAGTTTTTATTTCTTCTTAAGTTTTGGAGAATAATTTTCCAGGATACAAAGGGTAGGAGCTAAATTTTTTACTGGAGTGGGTGTTGATAGGCAAGTAAGGGGAGGAAGCTAAAATGTTCCATATAGAAATGCATTAGAGTTGGGGAAATAAATTCATGTTTAGATTAATATAGATACAAGTGGCTACATATATATATACGTATATATGTACAGGCATACACACATATGAGTTATATATACACATATATTTCCTACCTGTATCCCCTAAGAGGATCCAGAAGCAAAGACACCCCAATAGCAAAAAGCATACCTAGCACCCAGATCTTGGTTTCTAATACCATTCTTGATATAAAGAAACTGTGCTCCTTAGAAAAAAAATGATGATTGTAGGAATAGGGAAGAAAATGTACAAGATGAGCCTAGAGCATCTCATAGTGACAGAAAGTAAGGAAATGCTCGAACAACAACAAAATATATTGATGGGGGCACATTAAAAGGACACAGAAGATGAATGAAAAAGTTTCCATGGCCAAAGTTGGAACAAGTTGATCAACAAAATAAATAATGTAGTACAGTTGATCCTTGAACAACATGGGTTTGAACTGCACAGGGCCACCTATCTGTAGATTTTTTCAATAGATACAGAACTGTATCTATTTTCTTTTCCTTATGATTTTCTTAATAACATTTTATTTTCTCTATCATAAGCATATAATATATAATACATATACAAGCTTTGTGTTAACTGTTTATGTTATTGGTAAGGCTTCTGGTCAATAATAGTCTATTAATAATAAATTTTGGGGGAACTCCAAAGTTATATATGAATTTTTGACTGCACAGGAGGTTAACACTCCTAACCATTGTCAACTGATATTAGATTACAGCCCATAATATAAAGTAAATACTCATGAATCTATGCTGATGTAAATAAATGATTGAATAAATAAATAATTGGGGAGAAGAGACAAATCTCCCTTTAAGAATTCCAAATAAGTTATGTAGATACTCAGCCCTCAGTGAAATGGGACATAACTCTCCCTGTGTGAGTTGCACATAATGAGTTCCTTCCAAAGGGTAAAGTATAAAAATAAGAGCATGATTTCACAGTGGAGAATCCTGACAAATACTTTCTCAGTCAGGTGATCAAGGTCAATATCAACAATGATGTCATAATGATAACATGTACCCTTGATATGATGTGATGAAAATGGCTCTTTACATCTATGGTCTCCCTCCCAAGAACACAAAACCCCAGGCTAATCATGAGAAAAAGCATCATACAAATCCCAGTAGAGGGGCATTCTAAAATTCTAAAATATACCTGACCAGTACTCCTCAAGACTGTCAAGAATACCCAAAACAAGGAAAGTTTAAAAAACTATCACAGCCAAGAGGAGCCTAAGAAGACATGATGACTAAATGTAATATAGTATCCTGGATGGGATCCTGGAACAGAAAAAGGACATTAGGTAAAAACTAAGGGAATGTGCATAAAGTATAGACTTTAGGTAAATTTAATAAATCAATATTAAGTCATTCATTTTGGCAAATGTACCATCTAATGTAAGATGTTAATAAAAGGAGAAAATGGGTGTGGGAATATATGGAGCCCTCTATATTATCTTCACAACATTTTTGTAAATGTAAAACTATCCTAGCTTCTGGCTTTTGGTCTGGAGGAGGTGCAAGTACAACTGTTCTCAGTCGTCCCAAATCCAGGTTCATGCAACATGAGCTGCCTCCACCATGCAGCCCAGGTTGGACCCCAACAAGATTGAAGTTGTATACCTGAAGTGTACCAGTCAGGCAGTCAGTGCCACATCTGCCTTGGACCCCAAATCAGCCCCCTGGGTCTGTCTCCAAAAAAAAGGTTGGTGATAGTATCGCCAAGGCAAACCAGTGATTGGAAGGGTCTGAGGATGACAGTGAAACTGATCATTCAGAACAGACAGGCCCAGACTGAATTGGTTCCTTCTGCCTCTGCCCTGACTCTATCAAAGTCCTCCGGGAACCACCAAGAGACAGAAAGAAGCAGAAAAACATTCAGCACAGTGGAAATACCACTTTCAATAAGAATCATTGCCTGACAGATGTGGCACTGATCTTTAGCCAGAGAACTCTCTGGAACCATTAAAGAGATCCTGGGGACTGCCCAATCTTTGAGCTGCCAAGTTGACAGCCACCACCCTCATGGCATCAATAGCAGTGCAGTGCTGGGCATTCCCAGTAAATTAAGAATTACAAAAGAAAATATTTCAATAAAGGATCATTTAACAACTAAAACATTTTTTTAAAAATTTTTTAAAATTTTAAAAATTTTTCTTAATAAAACTAACCTTAAAAAATTAAATGTATTTTAAAACAAATGAGTACAAACTTCCAGATAAATATGACAATCCAATTGAGGAAATATTTTCAATCAATACTTTTGGTTTTAACCCTATAGTAGAAATATTAATATACAAAAAGTTGCCCATATTTAATGTTATACATTTTGATGAGCTTGAATATATATATATATCTGATAGCACTTTTCTCAAAAAATTCCTTGAATGGATTATCACCAGACCATTGTATGGATAGGGAAGAGGCAAGACAGACACCTCTAGGTGCCAACTCAGCATTTATCCCTCTTCTTATTCACCAGCAGAATATTTTGTTTAGGGCAGTAATACAGCCGGTTGCTTCTCCAGACAACCTGCCCTGAGCTGGGGTTCTCAGAATAGGTTGCCATCCTTCTCTGCACCTATCCTTCTGTCTGTCTGGAGTGCAGACACAAAGCCGTGGAGAAGCACCCTCCTATGAACATGAGACAAGAAAGGAAGCAAGAGGACAAAAGCCTCACCTACAGGCAGGGTGGAAAGAGGATCCTGGGGCACAGATGATATGGAGAGCCACTGTGCCAGCCTGGACAGCTATTTCAGGACTTCATTTGGTGTGAGAAAGCAAATCCTTAATTGGTTAAGCTATTCTTTTTTTTTTTTTTTTTTTTTTGGCTAAGCTATTCTATTGTGTTTCCACTCTATGGATTTGAGCATAACTCTAATAGAATTAAGTGACTTGCCCAGGGCCTCATGCATAGGACACACACTCCTGGCCCCCACATCAGATTGATGTGATCTCAAAGCTTGAAACTGCTGCATTTTCCTGCCTTTTACATTTGTGTTCATTGCTCATCATTAACTGTTTCATCCCAGGCCTTCCCAGCTTCCCATTTTCAATATTGACTTTATAATTGAGACACTCAAAGGTCTATTCCTGGGCTCTCCCTCTGGCTCTTCCTGGTCCTGGCCACCCTAGACAGCAAGCCCACTCCTGCACACACCCCTGGTCCCTGGGGCGTGGGGCCCAGACAAAGCAGACCAAGTGGGCACGCACTTTTCAGCTGCAGCTAGAATTCATCCCCATGTACTCATAGGCTCCTTGATCTCATCATGAGACAGCTGTTCTTCCTAAGCCACATCTCTCAACCCCAGACTCCCATGAACTCGTACTAATCACCAAATCAAATAATAAGGGTCTAACCTGATGTCAGAGTCCTGGGTTACAAGGAGAGAAGATGACGGTAGCAGTGACTGTAAGGATGGGCCAGTGGTGAGCACTGCGGGGAGGATACCTCTCACCCCTCCCTTCCCGTTCCTCTCTCTTGCCTTGGTTAATGCTGTTCTTAGCACATCACAGACAGCAACTTTTGGAAAAAATAAATCAGTAGGGGCCACTGTCCTCTGTTTACCTCCATCTGTCCAGAGCTTCTGGGACCTGCACAGAACTGTGTGTCCTCAGCGCGGGTACCCTGAGCAGTGCCACCGGCTCAGTCTGTTGTAGGCTGAGACCAGGACTCAGACCCCTCTGGAACTATACTACACCAAGGACATGAGCACAGAGTGTCCTCAATGCCCCATTGCCTCCACTCTGATGCTTCTGAGTCTCACTGCTAAGAACAGAACTGTTCAGAAGCCAGGGGCAGGGTCCTCAATGCATCTTGGTGCTAACAGTCCCTCAGGGCACCTGGTGAGCACTGGCTGGAGGAATCCACAGGCAATGCGCACCTCCTGTGCAGCCATCCTTGGCCTCCCTGCAGAGATGCAGCTCTTTGTGTCTGCTTTCTTCTGGCCACTGCCACCTGATGCCCCCGAGGATACCCCACATGGCACAGTTCCCCTGTAGAAATCAATCAGCTCCCCTTTCCTAACCTGTTCTTTTTGGAGCTATCAAACAACATTACAGCCATCCTCAGCCTCAGGCTCTGCAGAGAGAAGGACAGAGTCTCCTCTGGCTCATGCTTCTCTCCTTCCTCCTCCTGATCCTCCCTTTCCGCAGTCATAGCCCAGCCTGGCCTTGCTGCCTGGACTGTCCACTGCTGCTCTGTGTCATCACACATATTTCCATCTAACCTGTATTTGAAGCCCTCACTATGATGGCCTACCTCCCTCTTCTCCAGGATCCTTCCCCGTTATTCCTCCAGCACACTTGTTGCGTTCCGGGCCCATCCCGAAAGCTCCTTTTCCCTTTCATCCCCCTAAATCCACCTGTTGAAAGTGGGTATCTCCCTTGCAAAGCCCCTAAGGCCCATTTCTCTTTCTCTCCCTCTAAGAGCAGATTTTTTTTTCTACCTAATCATGCACTAGATGGTATATACATCGTGTGCAAGCTGACTGTGAGGCAGGACCATCTCTGCATCCTGTATGGTCTGAGAGGACTCATTTTCCATGGTGAGTACTCAGGAAGGAACAGAATCTCAGAGCTTACAAACCCAGGCCCAGGTATCCACATCCCATTGCAAAGGTGAGCTTCCTCAGAGAAAGGAAACAGATTGCTCAAGGTCACACCCCTCACTCAAGGGAGGGTTAGCATCAGATGACAGCTGCGTTATGAACAAAAATATATCAGACTTGGAGTTGTAGGACATTTGTAGAATTCCAAATGTCTGTTTGGAATTCCAGCTCTGATCCCTCATGGTGGCTACATAAACAATTTAAAAAGGGCTAACATGGATTAAATGATCATGAGATGCAGGCGCACTGCTAGGAACTCTAGGTGGGCTATCTCATGTGATCCTCACAACAGTCTTGTTACTTATGGCTAGCTTTGCCCCCACTTTCTAAATGACCCTGTCTTAGACTAAGCAATTTTCCAAAGTCATGTATACTATTTAAATTTTTTAGAAAGGTTTGAACCTAGCTTGTCTCACATGAGAAATCACACTCTGAACCAACATATTAAGTCACTCAAACTCTCTGGACTTTAATTTTATCACCTGTAAAATAGGTATAATAGTAGTTTATCATCATGGCATACAATATATATGAAAAAGCTACAGGGTGTGCATTACTCTCTATAGTTCAGGGGAGACTCTAGAGATCTGAATATTCATCTCAGCTCCTGCAGTTTGGCCTGAGGTACACAATTCTTCACCTCTCTGTGCCTCAATTTCCACAACTATAAAAGTGAGGAGCTTGATCAGACAATATTTAAGACTTCCTCTATTATAGTCTGAGCATCCTTGTGGTGAGTCTTCTGGCTAGAATCTGCTAACATCGAATTGATTTTGTTTTGTGCAGGGTCATGTGCTCATTGACATGTGGCACCATTAACAGGACATACCATGTTCATTGACATGCCCAACTTGCCTCCAGCTCTACACACAAAAACAAAGCTTCACATGATATTTTCTTTCAGTGTTTATTGACACTTAGTTTAGGTACTATACTTGCAAAGAGATTTTTCTTTATTTTTTAACTAAAGATATTATTTTGCACAATACTATCCATATGTTACTAACATTAAAACTTAGAAATATGCCTTTTAGGTCACTTCATGGAATATAAATAAATATGTTTCATTATTTTTAATAATTATATAATATATATAATATGAATTTACCTAAAATTTATTTTTATATTTTGAAGATTTTATTTATTTTTTCATGACCGACACAGAGAGAGAGAGAGGCAGAGACACAGGCAGAGGGAGAAGCAGGCTCCATGCAGGGAGCCCGATGTGGGACTTGATCCCGGTCTCTAAGATCACAACCCTGGCTAAAGGCGGTGCTAAACCACTGGGCCACGGGGGCTGCTCTAAAATTTACTTTGTTTCTGCTATTTTCATTAAACATTGCTTGAAATATTTTTCTTCATTCAACATAGTTCTATACTTTTAGAGCTTGCATAAAATTTCATTGCAATAAGTGCATAATTTATTAAACTTTAATGTTGGGTATTTAGGTTATTTCCAATTTTCCTTGGATTTAAGTGCACATTTTTGAAACAGTAGCTTTCTGGGTTAGATTGAGGCATAGTGCACCATCTAAAATTGGCAACAAAATAAAGTCCAATTTTTCAGTTCTAAATGAAAGGACACACTAACATTACCCAACAGTGAGGTTCCCATATATGGTTCTGTGTTAGACCCAAAAGCTCAAGCTTCTATGGCGAAGAGCTGATACATAATGATTTTTTAATTTATTTCTTCATCATCCATTTACTCAATTTATCTAAATATTTATTTTAGGCATACTGTGTTCTAACCATTCTGCTAGGTTCCAATGATGTGGGTAGAATGCCTTCCCTGACCTTGCAGAACTTATAATCTAGTAAAGAAACAGTACAGCAGTAAAAGAAACATGTATGAGAGATCACATATGGAAAAAGAATCTAGGCATAGATTCTGCACCTCTAGGTATAGAAGTGTTCTGCACTTCACCGTCTTCATCTGTAAAATAGACAAAATAACAGCATATATAAATGCTTAAAAGGGTCCTTGACATATACTAAGCACTCAGTATGTTTTAGCTATTATTGTTTTTTGCATTAATTATTCACTGCTACATAACAAATCACTTCCAAACTTAGCAGCTTCAAAAAGAATCTATCATCTCACATTTATTGACCCAATTCAAAAGGGTCAGCATGTGTGTTACAAGACAATAGCAAGTGGGAAAGGAAGTACCTGGCACAGCAACATCAGCCATCAAATAAACACTCCCCAGAGATGAAGTCACTAAAGTCCAATAGGTCTCAGTCTTTTGCAGTTCAGAAATAAGGGAAGGGATCAGGGAAAGATCTGGAAGCAGCTTAGCTAGGTGGTGCTGTGTCTGGGTCACTCATGAGGCTGTAATTATCTGAAGGCTCAGCTACAGGGGGAGAATCTGCTTCCAAGATGCCCCCTCGACAGCTAGTGGTAGGAGGCCTACATTGCCTGTCCGGTGGATGTCTCTGTAAGGCTGTTGAGTGTCCTTACGCTATGGTATCCAGCTTCCCCTGGAGCAAGTGATCCCAGAGAGAGGAGAAGGTAGTATTTTTTACGACCTATTCTTGGAAGTCCTACACAGCATCACCTCCACCTCAATCGATTTATTAAAAGTGAGTCACTAAGTCCTAATTTCACTTAAGGAGAGGAGATTTAGGGTCCACTTTTTGAACAGTGTCAAAGAGCTTGTGGACATGCTGCAAAAGGTCACACAGATATGGAAGGACCTCTCAGTGCCTGACCCACAGAAGGGGTCCTCTCTCTATCTCTTTGGTGCCCCTCAGTGGAGTAGTCTATACAACACAGCCCCTCCATAAAGTTCATTCACAGAGATGCCTTCTATAAACTTTACCCTAGCTCAACAAATCCCCATCATCTTCATCACCAGATACACAAAGTAACTCTTTTGTTTCCAATCTTATGTATTGGATTTAAGAATACAAGCCAGCTTCTGGGATGCCTGGGTGGCTCAGTAGTTGAGCATCTGCCTTTGGCTCAGGTCATGATCCCGGGGTCCTGGGATCGAGTCCCACATCAGGCTCTCCGCGGGGAGCCAGCTTCTCCCTCTGCCTAGCCTCTCTCTGTGTGTCTTTCATTAATAAATAAATAAATAAAATATTTAAAAACACATACATACAAGCCAGCTTCCATTCCTTTCTATACATCTCTCTAAAGAAAATTCCTTTACTTTAGAAAAGAAGTAATGTTGGAGAGATGCAGGGCTGCCTGCGGGTAGAAAATTTGCAGTGACAGACTAGAGGCAACTTCCACATCTCCCAGGCCAGGTCAGCCTGCCCCCAGGATGCCTCTTCTAGCCTTCCCCACAGCTCCCTGGCAGGTTTCACCTGGCCTTCTGTTCCTCAGAGACCTACTCCCTCAATCATGTTAGTCTCTTTTTGGGAAGATATTTACCAGTCCTACTGTATTTTTAAAAATTCATGTAGTTTTAAGATGCCACATCCTTTGCATAAGCCATTGTCAATCATTACTTCAACTCCAAAAACCTCACCGTAAATGAGAAACTTGATTCAAGTTTCAGAGAAACCAAGATACTTGCACCAGCTCACACAATGATGGAAGTTCGGAGCTAGGCTTGCTGGACTCCATATCCATTTCTGTCAACAATGCTGCCATTCCTTAAGGTTTTATTTCAGAGCCTCAAGACTGAAAAACCCTGTAGTCCTTCAAGTTATTCCCAGACATGCCAGTTCACTTGTCAAAGCTTTTCCATAAGCCTCTTCAACCCTCCTATGACAATGAGACATCACCCACACATGGGATCGCCTGATAACATACAGAATGTTGAGTTAAATTTGCATGTCAAATAATTTTGTTAGTATAAGTATGTTTCATACTTCAGCTAGAAAAGTTTGTTGTTGAAACACAAGTTTAACAGAGCACAAGTGATAGCAGACTAGAATGCTTACATCTCTCCCTCACCACCACAGATCTGGAGGTCTGAACAGATCCAAAGGTTTCTGATTTCTTCACAAAACCACCCAGGATGTAAGACCTAGATCACAGGAGCTCTGGGCTCTGTGTTTCTGCAGTGGAAACTGGGCAGGATGTCCCAGGAAGCCGGGGCTTCTGTTGACACTGAGATATCAAGCCCCTGGCTGCTCCACTGCGAATAAATGCAGGATAGTTCGATGTTTCCCTTCTGTTTGGTCAAAGATGAGTTTAATTGTGGAGACCTGATTCTGTGTGGGTTACTTGTAGCAAAATTGTCACCACAAATTCATGCTCTTTCATCACCCATGTGTCTTGGAAGGGCCCCATTGCCATTCAGTAACTAATGACCTTGGGTGCAAACCACAGCTGGGAAGAGTCTACAGCAATCCCAAATAAGGCAGGCTTCCTGGAATTAAGCTTTGTTTTAGTGTCGAACCAAGTTGGCCAAGACAGCTGGACACCACTATTGTCCTACACTGTCCTTGCCCAAATCCTGGCTGACCTCTCTATCATCCCTGCATGCAGCCATAGCTGGAGAAGAGGATGTGCTTCTCCCAGTGGCTCTGCAGACTCTTAGGGCATATGTATGTTTTCAAAGGCAAAATCCACCAAAAAATCCCTTAGGATAAAGTGCCAAAATTCTGGAGTGTGCTACAGGCTCTGCATGACTCTCCCTTGCCTACAGGTCCCTCACTATCTCCCACCTCCAGTCACAGTGGTCCTTCCCCAAATGATTTCCTTTTCTGGAATTTTCTCATTCCTTCTTCTGGAGAAAACCTACTGACATTTCAGGTAGCAGCTGAAACACGATTCTTATAGGAGGCTTTGGTCAATCCTACCATCTCCCCATCACAGCTAGGTTAGGTTTGCCAATTAGCCACATTCCACATGCTCAATAGCCACATGTAGCTCCTAGCTACCATAGGAGTATGGATATAGGACATTTCCACCAGCACAGAAGAATATTTTTCTTTAAAAAAAAAAGGCTTACTTTGCTTTTTTCCCAGTGCCTTATGGAATTGTCTCTGGTGGGGCTTTCTATTCATGCACTTTGAGTCCGTCTTTGTGCCCTGGCCTTCCACCTCCTTTCCCCATCCTCTAGGACATAGATCTGATGCTTTCATTTGCTTCTCCAGAAATAGCCCCAAGTACTGTCCTTGACGATCGCATCTGTCCTCATTATGATTTCCACCAGGCAGCTCAAGCTCTTGCTTTTAGTGAATTTACTCTTTCAAATTCAAAGTATAATAAGAGAGAAACAGATCCAGACAAAGGTGACTTGTCAACAATTTCCAAAAGTCAAAGTTTGCTTATCCCGGGATAATGACCTTCTGGAAAACGAAAGAGCCGGAAGCTGAGTACAGTGACATCTATTCTTCTTACTGAATATGCAGTGAGGCTACAACAGAGCTTTCTGAAGCTGTGGGCACATCCCGTTTCCTGCTGTGCCCTTTACCTGACAGAGTAGGCAGAGGGCTTTCCTGTTGGAAAGGTCCTCCTAGACACTTCCACTCCCTTCTGCTCTTAACCATCTCTCTTCCCATAAATTGGCTTTTCTTTATCAAAAAAGAAAATCCAAAAGCTATCTATTTTTTGTGTACGTGAAGAGATAACTGCTGGGAGCTAAACATATGAATGAATAAATGAATAAATGAACAAATCTCCAGATTCCATTCCTTGGTAGAAATTCCATAATCTGTCTGCATATTCAGGGTGAAACCACACACCCGGGTCCTCTCATCTTTGAGCATATCTCAGGAGAGAGGAAGAGTGAAAGGGCAGACAGCCCTGCTAAGCTCCCAACCTATGAGGGACATACAAGAGGAGGTGTTGTTCAGGTTGTGTGCATCTCAGATGATGGATTTCTGGGGCTCAGGCATAGGCTTTAAGGCCCAATAATAAACACATCCTCCATTTCCCCCATTCCATAGTATTGTTCAAAAACAACCTGATTAGTAGGAAGCAAGCTTGGAGAAAAGTCTCAGAGCTCCACTCTTGTGGTGAGAGCACTATCTCAGCAGTGCAAGCTATTTGGGCTGGTTGGGGCTTTTTCCCACTTGCCTTCCCTACCAACCTCGTTCAGCCAAGCCTGGACCACCCGGGAGCAGCAGGGCTTCAGAGCAGCTCCTGCCCCCCCTGAAAATTGCACAGGTGTGGAGGTAGAATAAGGAACATTAATAGGAGATTGGCTGGAAGCTATTGTTTCCATGTAAGTCATGATTTTAAAGAATTGGAAGACAGAATGTTGTCATCAGACAGAAAGGGTGGTAAACTTGGATGCAAGGGCAGTAATCATGAATTCGTTGGAAAAGTAGGGACACTTCCAATATAGCTGGAGAAAAAGAAGAAAAGACAAGCCAGACAGCTTTAGAGTGTTTGCAGATATTAGAAGCCATAAAGTACTAGGGGCACCAGTCTTTATAAATGCGTGCACAGAACTTGGGTCCAGATACAGGAGGACATTTCAGTGGGTCGAAATACAGCAGGCTCACTCTTTTTAACACTACAACTGCTTGTTTTTTCTACAGCTCAACTGGCCTCCTTCATGAGCCCCAACTGCTGGTGATTGAGAAAAACAATCAACTATGTGTTCAAACTAATTTATTCTGATCTTCTACTTCAAACAGTCTTTAGGGGAGTTGGGGTCGAAAGGCTAAGTCCCTCAGACGCCTCCCTGTTCTTCATCCCCTAGAATGACATCTGAGGCAGGAGATGAGTGTGTGCAGAGAGGCCTCTAAGTGAAGGGCTTTGACCTGGGGTGCCAATACCCACTTGCTAATGTTTCAGGCTTCCTGTTTGCATTTTCATCAAAATAATTCTCACAGTTTGATTTTTGGCTTGTTGGCTTGTGGATAAGTGCTAGGCAGCCATTCATTCTATAATTGGGGGGGTGGATGAGGAATTAAAACTGTGTGCTGAGGATGGGGGACATGTCACTGCCGTGGGTCCCTATAGCCAGGATGCTGCTGAGAGCTTGTGGGCCCCTGGAGATTTAGTAGCATGAGGAGTTCTCATATCCACCACAGCCCCTTCGTGACCATATTCTGGTTTTTGGCTTCCCCCTCTTTTTCATATGCTTAGATATGAAAGCATATTTTCTTCCTTATTCCCTCAAAATCTTTGAACCACCACATCAGATGATGACCCACCCTACTTAAACCCATTATATCCCCTTTAAAGGATTTGTTCTCTTTTGGATTTCATTAATGTGAAGAGGAAAAAATTAAAAATATGCCCTGACTTCCATTTTGCATTAAGATTTACTAAAAGTTTTGAAAGTGGCAAAGTAATCCTGGCAGTGATATGCTAGCTCCAGCCTATGAATGGAGCGGTTTTAGTGCTCTAGTGGATGATTCTTCTTCCATTTCCATTTTGATTTTTGCTTTAAACCAAGAATTTGATATAAAGTTGTTCTAATTTTAAGTTTCTAAGTGCTAAGTATTATTTTGGATTTTTTTGTTTGTATTTCTGAGGGAGTTTGGAGGGGACTAGGAGAGATGGGAATGGATGTATTTTTAATTTATTTCTAAAAATACATAATTGTATTAAAGTCAATGGGTATGGAGTTTTGTTTCCTGTTTTGAGGATTTGCTGTCCCTATGAACTGACAGAAATGTCTGTCCTCTGTGTCCTAATCATAGTTCATTTTGTGACTATTCCTGGGGTATTTACAAGGAATGTGTGATGATCTGTGTATTTTATGTGTAAAATCTTTCAAAGCTTTCAAACCCTCTGAGGATTCTGCCTTTGGAGCAGTGTTTGGAAATTCTATCTCCTCCTCAGGATTATGTAAAGACTCATCTATATTGTTTTAAGGCATAATGCTTTCAGGTTTTATATTTAAAACTTTAATCAACTTGAATTAAATCTGACCTGAGACAGGGGCCTCCACCTCTTTCTGTGCTCTCCAAATGATTATCCACTCAACCCTAGTTTCCAAATAACTGAGGCATCTTTTCCCTCTCGTTCAATCTCACACTCAACTCCATTAATATGCATGTGTCTGTTTTGAAACCATGTGATGCTTTCACATCTGTTGGTGAAATTCTCCCTTTACTGTTCTTGTAGTACAATTTCTTAGCTAGTAGTAGCCATATGTCTTTCTACTTGCTAGCAATCATGTGATATATTTGATCAGGATTAATCTAAATGGGGGCACCTGGGTGGCTCAGTTGGTAAAGTATCTGCCTTCAGCTCAGGTCATGATCTCAGGATCTTGGGATTGAGCCTGCTTCAGGCTTCCTGCTCAGCAGGGAGTCTGCTTTTCCTTCTCCCTCTGCCCATCCCCCCTGCCCATGCTCACTCTCTCTTTCTTTCTATCAAATAAATAAATAAAATCTTTTAAAGAAAAAGGATTGTTCTAAATGTATGGGAAAATGAGACAGAACCAATATCCTTCAACAATGTCTTTACATTAAGCATTTAGAATCAAACCCCTCATCAGTGATGCTCACACATAAAACTGTCCCGCGTCTCTGGAATAAATGTGTTCTATGGGAATATTATCAACAAGATAATGTTTTATAATACAGTAAAAGAGGAATGTGTTCTGTTCCACCTTTACTTTAAGTTTTACCTAAGCCTTTTTAGAGAAACTGTAACTCTTCCCCCATGCATAGTCAACAATTGGGTGATGCCCACAGTCCACTACACCGTGCATCTAAGAATGAATTAAGATCAATTCTTCTCACCTCCAAATCAGCCACCTGCCAATGTTTAATTGACTCCTATCTAAGACTCGGATCCCATAGGTCAATTCATTTAGTTACCTGAATATACATTTTTGCAACCAATTTATCTTGGAGGTTTCATTAGAAATAACATTGCTTAAAATTAATCATTTTAGCCTGGGTAATGATTGGGAATTCTCTGGGAATTATTGGAAAGTCTTATGGTCATGGTGAGTGACTGCAAATATTTACTCAGAACATTTTCAGAGTGACTGTAACTGCATTTTATGGTTCAGAACCTGGAAGACTTGGACATATTTGTCCTGTTTCTCAGGCATGTCAGGACTGTTTTCTTACTCCTGTTCAAACACATTTCTTTGTTCCACCTCTGTGTGAAGATTGAATGGCCTTCTTTTCAGGGACAAGTCTTTTCAGACACTATACTTTCCCTCAAGACAAGTTAGCCCACCATTTGTGTTTTTGAAAGTTTGGATCAGATCTTCTTTGGGATACGCATGAATTTTGCTCCAAGTCTTTTTTTATTATAACCTCAACCTGTTCCTCAACATTTGTCTAAAATGCCATTATGAGACATGTGTCCAGAGCCATAGCTATCTTCCAAGATACCTCTGTACAAATTAGACAAAGAAGACTTCTGGGTGGATATAACTCTGCAAAAGTATGGTTTGGAAAGAAAGCTATATCTTTTTTTTAATTGTAGCAAAATATATAACATAACATTTATCATCTTAAAACCTTTTTAAGGGGCACCTGGGTGGCTCAGTGGTTGAGCATCTGCCTTTGGCTCAGGTCATGATCCCGGGATCCTGGGATCAAGTCCCACATCAGTCTCCCTGTGGGGAGCCTGATTCTCCCTCTGCCTATGTCTCTTCCTCTCTCTGTATGTCTCTTGTGAATAAATAAATAAAATATTTTTTAAAAAATCTTTAACTGTCCACTAACATTAAGTATATTCACATTGGTGTGCAACTTATTTCCAGAATTTCTTCATCTTGGGAAACTGAAAATTTACTATTAAATGACTCCTCATTTCTCCCTCCTCTCCTCCAGCCCTTGGCAGCCACCATTCTGCTTTCTGTTTCTATGAGTTAACTGTTCTAGATATCTCATAGAAGTGAAATCATACAGCATTTGTCATTCTGTGACTGACATATTTCACTTAGCATGATATCCTCATTTTCTGCCAAGTGGTAGCATGTGTCAGCATTTCCTTCCTTTTTAAAGGCTGAATAACATTCCATTGTATGTATATAGCACATTTTGTTTACCTATTCATCTGTGGATGAACACTTGGGTTGCTTCCACCTTTTAGCCACTGCAAATAATAATCTGTGAATATGAGAGTCTCTTCAAGACCTTGCTTACAATTCATTTGGGTATATAATCAGAAATGATAATTCTATTTTTAATTTTTTGATGTCTGCCATACCATTTCCCATTCCCACCAACACTCACAGGGTGCCAATTTCTCCACATCCTTGCCATCACTTGTTATTTTCTGGGGTTTTTGTTGTTTTGCTTTACTTTGTTCTTTCACAAAGTTCTTCCAATGTGTATCAGGTGGTTCTGATTTGTGCTTCCTGAATTACTAGTGATATTAAGCATCTTTTTTTAAAAATTTTTTATTTATTTATGATAGTCACAGAGAGAGAGAGAGAGAGAGAGGCAGAGACACAGGCAGAGGGAGAAGCAGGCTCCATGCACCGGGAGCCCGATGTGGGATTCGATCCCAGATCTCCAGGATCGCGCCCTGGGCCAAAGTCAGGTGTCAAACCTCTGCGCCACCCAGGGATCCCGATATTAAGCATCTTTTCATTGGTTTCCTGGCCATTTGTATATCTTCTTTGAAGATTAATCAATTCGAATCCTTTTCCTATTTTAATCGGATTATTTGGGTTTTTTGTTGTTGAGTTGTAGGATTCTTTATATATTCTGGAATTAAGCCCTCATATGATTTGCAAATATTTTCTCCCATTCTGCAGGTTGCCTACATTCTGTTGATTTTGTCCTTTTGTGGAGTAGAAGTTTTTAAAATTGATGTGGTCCAATTTATCTGATCTTATTTTTGTCTCCTGCACTTTTGGTGTCATATTAAAGAAATCATCACCAAACTCAATACCATAAAGATTTTCCCCTATGTTTTCCTCAAAGAGTTTCATACTTTTAGCTCTTAAAGTTAGGTCTTTGTTCCACTTTGAGCTAATTTTTGTATATAGTGTAAAGTAAGGGTTCAACTTCTTTCTTTTGCATTTGGATATCCTTTTTCCTAACATCATTTGTTGAAGAGACTGTACTTTCCCCCATTGAATGAGATTGGCTTCCTTGACAAAAATCAAATAATAAACAAGAATTTATCTCTGGGTTTCCTATTCTATCCCATTGATTTTTACATGTCTTTTTTCTCCAAAGCCATGATGCTTCAAGGATTGTAGCTTTCTAATAAGTTTTGAAATCAGCATCTGTGAGCCCTCTACTTTTGTTCTTCTTTTTCATGATTTGAATGTTTGGAGGAGATTACACTTTTTGATTGAGGAAAAGGCAGACCTTTCTCCTGGGATGTAGCCCTATGCCAGGGCATCCAGCTTGCTGAGCAGAATTGACCCCTCACCTGAAAAACCATGTAAAGGGATCAGCCTGCACATCCAGCTACAGAGGTCCTGCCACTCTGAGAACACCAGAGGCAGATGACCCATTTTGTCTTCTAATTTTGATCAATTCTCCTTTTAAAAAAGCCAGTTTGTCAGGGCTGCTGACTGTCCTCAGTGATGAGACACTGATATGCACCAAGTTGCTTTGACATTGCACAGATGGGATCTCATTTCCTTTTGCTTTTCTGTGATGCCCAGTTTAGGGTGAGGGTGTTATGAAGAGCCACAGGCAGCATTTGTTCATTGCTCTTGCTCTAAAAGGATTGGGGAGGGATCCCTGGGTGGCGCAGCGGTTTGGCGCCTGCCTTTGGCCCAGGGCGCGATCCTGGAGACCCGGGATCGAGTCCCACATCGGGCTCCCGGCGCATGGAGCCTGCTTCTCCCTCTGCCTGTGTCTCTGCCTCTCTCTCTCTCTGTAACTATCATAAATAAATAAAAATTAAAAAATAAAAAATAAATAAAAGGATTGGGGAAAATGTGATTCCCTCACCAAGACCCATAGGAGAAATACGTAGCATCCCCAAGCACTGTTGTATTACATGGACACTGAAACTGGTCTTCTCTGGCTGATGTTATAAATAATGCTGTTTTTCTGTTTTTTTTTCTGTTTTGATTAGTTCCTAAGAGACTTCAAGGTAAATATGCAACCCAGCTTTAACAATTGTGCAGAATTTTCTGGCATATACTTTTGAGTAGCAATTTAAGCTAGCCCTACTGTATTTAGGAATGGCGTCCATACTCTGGAATGAGAAGAGGTTTGTAAATATACTTCATATCATAAAATAGCCATATCTTTTTGACATTTAAGAGAACATACATTGTATTAAGGCTCATTTGATTACATTTAACAGAAAACTAACTCAAACCACTTTAAGCAAAAAATGGGATTTTATTTGCCCATAGAACTGGGGAGAATGGCTGGATCTAGGGTCTCAAAGGACATTTTCAAGACAGTAAATCTCATCTCCTTTCTTTGACTCTAGTTTTTGTTTTTTTTGTTTCCTCTGTGGTGGCTGTATTCTTTTTTTTTTTTTTTTTAATTTTTATTTATTTATGATAGTCACAGAGAGAGAGAGAGAGAGAGGCAGAGACACAGGCAGAGGGAGAAGCAGGCTCCATGCACCAGGAGCCCGACGTGGGATTCGATCCCGGGTCTCCAGGATCGCGCCCTGGGCCAAAGGCAGGCGCCAAACCGCTGCGCCACCCAGGGATCCCTGGTGGCTGTATTCTTAGTAGGGCTTTTCTTTCAGCTGGCAAACTGATCCCAAAGGACGAACTTATGGGCCACCTTCTTAGCAATCCCAGTAGACCAGGAGGAGATACATCTCCTAGTAGCTCCAACTTGAACCCTGGGAGGTTTTTCATTGTTCTGTCTTGGCTATTGTGCCCACCCCTGGATCAATCACCATAGCAGGAGCAGTCAGTGCTCTGGGTGGTTGAGTCTGAATCACATGGCTCCCCCACTGCTAGAGATGGAGTCCTGGTGCTAATCATGGACAGAGCATGGGAGTTGGAAAACTAGGCAAAAACTGATTTTTTCTATACCATATCTAAAAGGATTGCTCAAGAATCCTTTCTTGCCAGATGTTTTACCTGGCTTCCCTTTGAACAGATCCCAGAACTCACAACTTCCAGTTGTCTTCCAGTCCAATGCTGGACAAATCTAGTAGTCAGAAAACTGTTTCTTTTCCTCTTTTTTTTTTTTTTTTGCCAGTTCAAGTCTTCCTATAATTTCTAAGGAACTATCTTAACTCTACCCATCAGAACTCAATAATTTAGAATTACCACTTCATCTTCCTAAAAGAGTGTTTTAAATTTGAGTCATATTTCAGGTTTTTTATACTTCATGTTCTACCTTGTCAATACCTTTTGAAGATTCCTGACACAATCTCCATTCCACATCAAGAATATTCTTTATAGACCTAATGGACTCTAATGATATTTTGGACTTTACCAGCTACCAGGGATTTCTACTTGGTATGTATTATGCCATTAAATAATTTAATGGCTCATGTGTTGGAAATAGTTTCCAAATGTTGATTAAAGTCTGATTCTAACTCCCATAGTAAGTTCAAATATGAATTATTTCTTACCAGTCATATCATAATTTTGGTTCATATTAAGCTTAATAGTAGTAGTTACCATTTATTGAGTGTCAGATCCCTTATATAATATTTTAAGATTTTTTCATTTATTCATGAGAGACACACAGAGAGAGCCAGAGACATAGGCAGAGGGAGAAGCAGGCTCCCTGTGGGACTCAATCCCAGAACCCCAGGACTTGATCCCAGGCCCCAGGGACCACCCCCTGAGCCAAAGGCAGATGCTCATTCACCGAGCCACCCACGTGTCCCAGACCCTTTGTATAATTTATCTATAATCCCTACAGTAACTCCCAAGCTTAATGACTATTATTACTATCCCATTTCACAGACAAGGGAGTTGACATTCAAGTTGAGTAGCTTGAAAAAGATCTCAAAATTGGTAGGTGGCCAAATGCTATTTAAGCTCAAATATCTTTGTCTCCAAAACCAAGTTTTTTTCCATCATACTTAAAGCTCCACACTTGAGGTCAACTGAGATCATCAGACCTGTGTTATTTGAACTCCTACTAATCATCGTCCACACTTGTACTTATGGATAATGAATTTGTGCTCATCCTAATGTGGGGCAGTGCATGACACAGCAAGCCTGAGGCTGCTATCCTTAGAAAGGCCTGCTCGCAGAGTTAGCCCTTGATCAGAGTCTGGGTCTTGCATTTTGGGAAGGTTCCCCCCATTTCCTGATAAGAATGGCTCACTGTATCTAAACTGTTTGTGCAGACAATATAGTTTATGCTGAACACATTCTTTCTTTCCAGGAGCATGGAATTTTGGAACGTTAAGCTTACACAGCTTACACAGCCTGCCCTCCATAAAAACCCTGGGCACTGATTATCTAATGAACATCCCCAGTAGATGTTTAACACTTGTCTTCACAGCTCATTGCTGGAAGAAGTAAGCACATCATGTGAGACGCCACTAGGAGAGGACTCTACTAACTTCTGTCTGGTTTCCTCTGGACTTTGCCCATTAGCAACTTTCTTTTTGCTGATTTTGCTCTGTATCCTTTCACTGTATTAGATCATAGACCTTACTGCAAATACTAAGTGCTCTGAGTTCTCCTAACAAATCACTAAACTAGGAGGTTGTCTTAGGAACCGCCAACACAGGGGCTTTATATTTGTTTCTGTTAAATTTAATCCTGATAGGGTAATTTTGAATCCTGACCCCCTCATTCTATTTTTTATTAATATTTAACTTCATATACATTCCTTCTAAGTATTCATTCCAATCCTTGATAAAAATTTTGATTGAGAGGGTCAAAACACAGTACTGTGGTTGTCTCCTGAACACTTCTTTTGCGTTGAGATTAAGCTATTAATCAAAATGTTAGGGCAGACTTGCCAAACCAGTTCTTTATTTTTCTACAAGTACTATTGGGAAGAGTATACTTCCTAGTATAGGGAATATAGTCAATGGTATTGAAATAGTGTTGTATGGTGACAGATGGTAGCTACACTTGTGGAGAGCAGAGCATAATATAGAGTTGTTGAATCACTAAATTGTACACTTGAAGATAATGCAACATTGTATGTCAACTAGACTTCAATAAAAAATTTTAATTTTAATTTTTTAAAGAAAATCCTGAGGAATAAATGTGTTCTCTGATAAAGGAATTAAGAAAGAAGAAAAGGAGAGATAGAAAGAAAGAAGAAAGAAAGAAAGAAAGAAAGAAAGAAAGAAAGAAAGAAAGAAGAAAGAAAGAAAGAAAGAAAGAAAGAAAGAAAGAAAGAAAGAAAATACTTCATTTATTCCTAAAATTTCTTAGATTTTTGTCATTTGTAAAAATAAGACATATAGTCCAAAATATTCTCATTTTTTCCTTTTGTAGTTATGTAGTATTTTTTTTTTAAAGCTAAAGATTTTCTGATTTTTTTTGTATGTGGGTGTATTGGGTGTATGGGGCTCAAAGTTTCTAATTTGAGCATCAGTACTGGGTAGGGTAATGGAATAATGATTGGTTTGAAAGAGAGAGAGACACAGGCTCAGAACAGGCTGGTTCATTCATCAAGCATTCACTGAGCTGTCTCTTTTGTGTCTGGCTCTGTGCTGGACAATGTGGGTGATACATTGGTGACAAAGACAGCTCCAAGCCCTCCCTCAAGGACTCCTGGGATAATGCGCCAGAGAGACAGTGCCAACCAGGGTGTCAAAGCTAAGATGGAGAGGCACAGGCAGATCAGGGCCAGAATGGAGGGGTGCTCCCCTTCCAGTTAGAAACACTACACTGTATAATTTCTCTAAATAAGAGCCTCTGCTGGAAGCTGAGGATACGGTGATGACCAAGACAAACCTGTTTCTCCTCTTTCAGAGTGGACTATTCCTTTTTCATTGAACTAGTCCTCTTTCTTCCATTTCTGTATAGGTACTAACAGCCTGATTTGAATACTGGCCCTACCACTTGCCAGCCATGTTATCTTAGGCCAGGGACTGTACTTCTCCAGACTTCCAGTCTCTCCATTTGTAAAATGGAGGATCTCATATCTTCCTTACAGGGCTAGAGGATATGATGAGTTAACATGGGGAAGAGGTTGGCACACATAACTGCTCTCAGACAAATTTGCTCTTTGGTTTTAAATCAGGAAAACACAGAGGTGGGGGAGGACCCTCCCCAGAGACTGGGAATCCTCCCCCAAGGAAGTGATAATGAGCCAAGATCCAGAAATTAAGAAGTTAGCAGAAGACTTGAGCTGGGAGCATGACACTTTAGGGACCTAAGAGATCAGTACTGTTGGTGGCACAAAATATGAAAAAGAACAGGCTGGGATAAGAAGTTGGGCCTAAGGGAGACTATTCCCTATCCTATGAGCAACAAGGAGCTGCTGAAAGCGTCTCTGGAGGGAAGTGGAGAGGCCCAGTTTGTGTTTTCAAAGACATCCTCTGTTCCTTGGGACAAGATTGACATTATTTACTGTTACTAAACCTACATTCCTCCTTTGTCATGATCACATTCTTACTAAAAGAAGTTAAGTAACAATTGACTTATGGGTTAAAATGTTTTGAACTGTATTATTTACATTTGCATCTTAGAGTTTTTAGGCTGTGTTGGTTTTTCCTATTTAAATAATCAGGCCATTTCTTGTCTTCTGCATTATTTTAAGGAATTGGTCCTTTTCATCTAAATTATCAAATCTCTGAGCACAGAATTGTTTCATAATATTCCCTTTTTGTCCTCTTTATGTCCATCAAGTCCTAGTAATTGTCACTCTTTCACTTATCATATTAGCATTTTGTCTCTCACGTTTTTCTTGGTTAACCTGACTAGAAGTTTACAAACTTTATTAATCTTTTCAAAGAATTGGACTTTGATGTTGCTGATTTTATTAATTCTTTTCTGTTTCCAATTCCATTGGCTTCTAGTCTAATTTTTATTCTTTCTCCTGGTTGCTTTAGGTTTGTTTTGCTCTTCTCTTGCTAGTTTTCAATTGATTTGAAATCCTGCTTCTTTTCTAACATATGCATTTGATGCTATAAATTTCCCTTTAAGCACTCCTTTTGCCACATCCCACAAGTTTTGATGTTATATTTCTATTTTCCTTTAATTTAAAATATTTTAAATTTATCTTGAGATTTCCTCTTTGACTCATGTTATTTTGAAGTGTTGTTTTATCTCCAAATATTTTGAGATTTTCCAGCTGTCTTTCTGTTATTATTTTCTAGTTAACTCACTGTGCTCTGAGAGCATCCTTTGTATGATTTCTATTTTTTTAAGTTTATTCAATGTGTTTCATGTCCCAGAGTGTGGTCTAGCTTGGTGAATGTTCCAACAAACTTGTGAAGAATGTATGCTCTGCTGTTGTTGGATGAAGTAGATGTCAATTAGATCCAGTTAATTGATGGTGTTGTTCAGCTAAACTATGTTTTTACTGATTTTCTGCCTGCTGGATCTGTCAATGCTGATAAAGGGATGTTGAAGTCCCCAGCCATAATAGTGAATTCATCTGTTTCTCCTTGCCCTTCTGCCAGCTTTAGTCTCTTGTCTTTTGACACTTTATTGCTTAGGTGTATACACATTAAGTAGTAGGTCTTGGGAGTAGTAGGTCAATAAAATTGACCCATTGTTATGTAATGCCCCTCTTTACTACTGATGCTTTTCCTTGTTCTTAAGTCAATTTGTCTGAAATTAATATAGCCATTCCAGCTTTCTTTTTGATTTTTGTTAGCATAGTATATCTTTCCCATACCCTTATTTTTAATCTACCTGTACATGGTTTTTCTGAGTTTTTAAAAAAGATTTATTTATTTATCTATTTGAAAGAGAGAGCATGAGTGGGGGGAGGGGCAAAAAGGGAGGGAGAGAGAGAATCCCAAGCCCCCCCCCCCCCTCCGGCCCACTGATCACAGAGACCAACACAGGGCTCCATCCCATGACCCCAAGATCATGATCTGAGCTGAAATCAAGACTCAGACATTTAACTGACTGAACCACCACAGGGCCCTCCCTATTTTTAAAGTAGGCTTCTTATAGGGAAAAAAAAAAAAGAGGCAAACCATGAAACAGACTTAACTAAAGAGAACAAACTGAGGGTTACTAGAAGAGAGGTGGGGGGGGAGATGGGCTAAATGGGTGATGGTGATTGAGGAGTGCACTTGTGAAGAGGGTGTTGTATGTAACTGATAAATCACTAAATTCTACATCTGCAACTAATGTTGCACTGTATGTTAACTAGCTGGAATTTAAATTAAAACTTGGGGAAAAAATAAAGTAAGTGGGGATCCCTGGGTGGCTCAGCGATTTAGCACCTAGGGCATGATCCTGGAGTCCTGGGATTGAGTACCGCATCAGGCTCCCTGCATGGAGCCTGCTTCTCCCTCTGCCTGTCTCTCTCTCTCTCTCTCTCTGTCTCTCATAAACAAATAAATAAAAAAAAACTTTTTAAAGAAGTTTTTATTTTACTTTCACTGTTCTTTCTCTAATGTTCTGCCTTTTTAAAATACAGATCTAAGTTTCTGAACTGTATCATTTTCTTTCTGAAGAACCTGTTTAACATTATGCAAAGCAAGTGCACTAAAGACAAAATTTTGTTTGTCTTAAGAAGCCTTTATTTCTCCTTCACTTTTGAAGGATAATTTTGCCAGATTCAGAATTCCAACTGATTTTTTCAACACTTTGAATATTTCATCCTGAAGAAAAACAAGAGTGGTTTCTAACAAGAAGTCTGATATAATTTTTATCCTTGTTCCTCTATAGATTATGTCTTTTCTCTTCTGGTTTCTTTCATGATTTTCTGTCTTTGAATATGATATGCCAGAGTATGCATTTTTTTGGTATTTATCCTATTTGTGGTTCTCTGAACTTCCTGGATCTGCAGTTTGGAATCTGTTGTTACTTTTGGAAATTTTTTAGCTTCTATTACTTCAAATATTTATTTGCTCCTTTTTTTCTTCCCCTTCTGGTGTTCCCATTATGCCTATGCTGTACCTGTTATACTTGCCTCACAGATCTTGGATATTTTGTTCTTTTTTAATATTTTATATATTTATGCATGAGAGACACAGAGAAAGAGGCAGAAACATAGGCAGAAGGAGAAGCAGTCTCCCTGTGGGGAGCCTAACAGGAGACTCGATCCTAGGATCCTAGGATTACAACCTGAGCCGAAGGCAGATGCTCAAACACTGAGCCACCCAGGTGCCTCTTCACTCCTTTTTTAATTATTATTCTTGTTTCCCTTTACATCCCAGTTTGGGAAGTTTCTATTGACATATTTCAAGCTCATTAACTCTTTCCTTAACCATGTTCAGCCTATTAGTGAGCCCATTGAAGGCATTCTTCTTTCTTTTGGGGTGTACTGATTTCTAGAATTTCCTGCAGATTCTTTCTTTAAGTTTCCACCCCTGATTACATTATCCATCTATTCTTGCATGTTGTCCACTTTTTCCATTAGAGCTCTAAGCATATTAGTCATTGTTCTTTTAAATTAGTGCTCTTATAATTCCAAAATCTGTGTCATACTTGAGTCTGGTTCTGTTGCTCATGTTGTCACTTCTTATTGTGTTCCTTCTTTCCTTTTAGCATGCCTTGTATTTTTTGTTGTTGTTGAAATCTGGTATTATGTATTATATCATAGAAATTATGACTTACAGGGTAAGGATTTATTTCTCTCTGAGGAGAAGTTATGCTTTGTTTACTCTTTGCTATAGTGGTAGCTGTCTGAGGCTTCACTTTCCTCTAGTGTCCTTATGTTTTATCTCCACCATTATCTTTGTGTTGACCTAGAAACTTCTTCTTGAATAAAGTCTGGGCCTTACGTCTCTTATAGCATCTCGTAATACACGAGATTCCCCTTTCCCAGCTCCCAGTAAGCTGTGATTTTCTGTATTCACCTCTTTCTCCAACTTTAGGAGCATCACTTGGCCCTGTGATCTCAAATTCTCTACTGGATCTAAGAAGATCCATTTTTTTTTCCCTTTCATTTTATTTTTGCTTGTGGTGAGGATAAGAGTGATGACTTTCTTGTATGTCTGAGTAGGAAATGGAACCAGTCTCATTCCGTACATTTCCTCAGTGACAATAGGGAAAACTTTGCTCTAAGATCATGCTTATAGTTTTTGTACATTTTCGAGATATAAAAACCTAGACCTGAAGATACAAATTCACGCATATGGTAGTATGTTGTCTTTCTAATTTCTTGCTATAGGTTGAAATGTCATCATTATGCCACTGGATTTATCATTTCCAGGTTGGCAGATAGCCCAGGAGCTTGGGAAGAAATGATAGGAAAACAGGTCACAGAAGGAGTACTGTGGTGGAAATGATGGATTCTAGTGGGACCACTTACTTAGTGTCTGTCACCTCTAGTGACCTACAGAGTTAGCTGTAAAACCCAAGCCCTCCCTTCTAACTCATTCCAAGTTCTAGTGTATATTCTTTAAACAATGTTTTTATAATTGGAAGCCCATCTGAAAAATTCCTTGATAGTTGTGGATGAACTCTGGTGTCTAAGACAGTGCTATTTACAATAATTCCTATTTAACTAATAAGAGTATTTTTCCTACAAAATGTTTAGATTTTCCTGATGCCCAATGACAGCCTGGAAAAATATGCCTGAAGATAATGCCAACTAACGGGCTTGGGCCAGCATAATGGGAAGTCCAGCACTGCCTAGGCATGTTTTACTCTCTTGACTCCTTTCCCAGACTGTGGGAACCACAAGAGTTAGACATAAGTTTCAGCAGAAATGGAAACTGGGCCTGTACATAACTCAATGAAAGAAGCTGGTGTCCATGGATAATCAGCTCATAAAGCAATCAATTAGCACATTTGGCTGTTAGCTGAAAGTCTAAAAACCACCCGGGGTGAGAATTTAGTTTTTCCTCCTCTGACATCTGCACTGGCATTTTTCTTTGCCTCTGTCCTTTGGCCTATGCTGTTCTCTCTGCTTGAATGCATATCCCTCATTTCATCCCTCCGGTCATCAACTCCTTCTCATCTAAGACTCTGCCCAGAATTCACTTACCTGTGCAGCTCTTCCTGGCCACTCAATCCTGATGTTAATCTTCCTGAGGAGAAAGGGAGTGACCATCTTGCTCAAAACTTTCTTCTGTGTCTAAAATAATGCTTGACCATCCATAGATATCAAGAGTGTTGTTTGGATGAACTAATGAAGTATAAGTCTCTAAGTTCATGCTTCTGACAGGAAATGGTCTATATATTTGCCTACCTGTCCCCATCAAACCATAAACTCTTTGACAACAAGAACAGAGTCTCTAATTGTGTCACTTTTCTTACAGCCTAGCCCAGAACCCAGCATGTAGTGAAGGCTCAGTAAAAATTTGTGAAAAGAACACAAAATGAAGGAATAATATAGTTCCTGGGTACTTCGAGGTAGTTCATGTCAAAGACAAGCCCTAGAGACATTTCTCTGCTGCCTTGCTCTTCCTGTCTCTTCGTTAGGACCAGGAGCAGCTTTCCTCTGCTGTCCTTGGGTTCTAAGAGATTTGTTTGTCAGCAAAGGGCCAATAGCCAAGATCAGATTCCCGTTAGCCTGAGGTGAACCAGAAGTCATTGTTATTGATGTAGCCTCCTTAACTAGGCCTCCTCACTAAGACAAAGGTGTCTCTATTTCAGTTGAGCATGTAGGAAGAAAGAGACCAAGCCAAGAGCAATCTATAAACCATACACACCCTCTCCTTCAATCAGATGCCATCTGGGCTGCAGCTAGGCACTTCATGCTGTTCGGTGGGAGCAGTTTCTCTTGAACTTCCCCATGAGAAACTTGAATGTAAGTGTCCACACCAGAGTGCTGCATTCCACAGCCCTGAGCAGACATGCATACAAGACCAGAGTCTGCTTATGCCTATTTATGCCTGAACAATTATGAATAGCACTGACTTTAACTCTCAAGTGTTCCAGTTTTGATGATAAATGACATGACCACCCTATATGCTTCCCACACACTTTTTGCACTACTTCCATTACATACTGGAACATTCTCAAACAAATTCCAGATATATTTTATCGAAACTGCTTCTGTTTTTAATCTTCCATTGATAAGGGTACTTAATAAATAACTGCCATGTCTTTATCCTACTTAAAAAATATCAATAATTCCTGAATATCAGTAAATGTCTAGTCAGTATTCAAATTGCTCCAATTGTTTCAAAAAAATTTCTCCAGTTGTTTGAGAAATGTCTTTTTACAGTTGATTTACATGAGATAGATAGAATCCTAACAATGTCCACATGGTATCCTCACCCCACCTTTTTATTTTACATTTCACTTTTTATTTTTTCCTTACCCTTTATTTATTTAAGAAAGCAGGTCAATTCCTATAAATTTTCCCACATTCCAGATTTGACATCCTTGTGGGGTCATTTAACACATTTATCTATCCCCTGACTTCCTGCAACTTGAAGCTAGATCTAGAGACTTAATTGTATACTGGTTCAAGTTGTTTGGAAAGAAAAATTCCTGTGTACCTCTTGTTATATTATATCAGAAGATATAGAATGTCTGATTGCCTTGCTTTTTGTGATATGAGGATTGATTCGTAGGTTCAGGCATTGTCATTCTTATCTGGTTATTTATAACATTCCTTGCCAAAATCTCACTTGAAGTTTTTGGCAGCCATGGATGATCATTGCCTAAATCCACTATTCATTAGGGGTTATGGAGTCATAAAGTTCTAATTCTATCATTTCTTCTATTTGAGTTAACCAGCATCTTTTATAGAGAAGCAAATACTTTGTTATAGTTTATATAGTAAATGCAAGATAAATGTTTGAATCTTTTCCTTTAGTGATAAATTTTCAGAATAATGAATTAGTGAGGTAGCAATATTAAAATATGACCAATGAGCATTTTTCTTTAAAAAAATGTAATTAGAACATAAAAGCATTTACTGAATCTCAATCCATTGCTGTGTTATTACTTTTGGTCCTCAGATCAGGCCAGCAGGAGTTCTTCAAGTTGCATAAACATTAAAACTTAACTTTTTTGTTTCCTGTTCCAAACCTGGAACCAACAATTTCTGCAAGAGGCCCTGAATTGGTTTTGTGAACCCACAAAGTGGGTCCAATAGGTACTAATTGTGTTAGGGTTGTTATTGCCTTTAGATGTTTCCAGTGGGCACAGCTAGAAAATATGTCTTCTTTTAAGGAAAAAAAAATATGAGTTAAGTTATTCTTGGTATTTCTTACAGATTTAAAATCATAGGGTTTATATTTAACTCCTTGGGTTTTCATATACACTTCAAAAGTAAAAATGTAGGACCATAAGATGGATCTTATTGTAAAATTCTATGATATATTATATATTGTATATATAATATTTTATATATAATATATTATATATATATATATCTGTTAACTCTCAGAAAAGTGAATGATCCTAGATAATAGATTAGAATGAACCAATTTCCTTGACTTTAAGCTTGATTACTGGATCTTGGTTCACATGATAGTGAAATACTTTATTAAATTCCAATGATATCCTTGTGAAGGAATGAAAATTGTATGGAGTGGAAAGAACTGGTAAAGATTAACGCTAGCTTGTACAATAAACAGTGTAAAGTCTGATAAGTTTCAAAAAAATAACTACACAGAGTGGGCAAAAATAAAAAGCTTAGCTTAACAGTTGTCCTTGTCAAAAAGCCTTAGAACTTTTAGGTTCTGCTAACATCAGTGAAAGTAGTAGTGTTAGGGTCTTGATCAGAGGCAAATCTATATGAATGGGGTAGATACCTGGTACAATGGAAGACAAAGCCATCCCTTCTACACCTACATCTACCATTGTACTGCTAATAAAATGCAATAGTTTCTCCTTAGGATACAACACAAGATAATACCTCATATCTCTTCTATTCAACATTATTATTATACCGAAAGTTCTAGCAAAAACAAGAAAAAGAAAGACACAAACATTAGAAAAAACAAAGAGAAACTGTCACTATTTACAGATAACAATTGTGTGCACAGAAAACCCTGTGGAGGGACGCCTGGGTGACTCAGTGGTTGAGAGTCTGCCTTTGGCTCAGGGCATGATTCTGGAGTCTGGGATGAGTGATCGGGCTCCCCTTGAGGAGCCTGCTTCTCCCTCTGCTTATGCCTCTGCCTCTTTCTTTCTGTGTCTGCCATGAATAGATAAACAAAATCTTAAAAAAAGAAAACCCTGTGGAACATATAAGAAAACTACTAGAAGCCATAAGTGGATTCCATGAAGCCGCAGGATACAGGACCAATAGACAAAAGTATCTATATTCCCATATACCAGCAGCAAACAATTTTTAAAATGAAATAAAAACACCATTTAAAAGCATCAAATAGGTAATAATACAGCTAATAAAATATACTAAGACTTCCGTGTTGAATATTTAAAAACATTGCTTGGAGAAATGAAAGAAAACCCAAAAAGTGTTCCATGTTCAAGCTCATGATTAAAAGATGATACTGTGTGTATGTGTGTGTGTGTGTGTGTGTGTGTGTGTTCACAAATATAAACCACTGATAGAGACAGTAACCATATGGATGAATCTTGAAAACATGATGTTGATACATGAAGTCAAACCACAAAACAGTACAACTGAATAATCCCATGTACATAAAACCACATAATGGACAAAATGAATCCACAGAGATTGAAATCAGAAAGTGGCTGCTTATGGATTAACTAGAAAGGAGCATGAGGGAGCTTTTTAGGGGGATAGAGATGTTCTCTCTCTTGTTTTGAGTGGTGGTTAGGTGGATGTATACATAATTATTGAACCTCGTTTCACTGAAAATGTTAGAAATATCCATTTTGATTGTAAATTCTATACCACCACCACAACAAAATAAGAGACCTAAAAGGGCTACCTATTATATGTATGTGTCTGTGTGTGTGTGTGTGTTTGTATGTGTGTATAACTGTTTTATAATATCATGACAGAGAGATATGGCAAGGGATTTGAAAGTTTGCTTTCAGAAATTATCTGTAATGAATAATAATAAGAGTATTCGAGAAATAAAATATCATAAAAAACTATTTAATGATTATAATACAATGCTTGATAGAGTCATTGATAGATAGTCATTGCTAGCCAGATGTAACATTGATGTAATCGTAACACATCATATTCACTGGATTCACTCTTAAATAAATGTATATAAGTTAAATAATAGGTGTTACTATCAAAATCTCTAGAGTACAACACCTGTAAACAACAGTCCTGTAGTGCAATTTCTTACATCAATATTCCCAAGCTGGTGTGGGGGGCAGTGGGGATGGAGAGAGAGAGAGAGAGAGAGAGAGAGAGAAACAGGAAGGAAGGAAAGAAGGAAGGAAGGAAGGAAAAAGGAAAGAGGGACAGAGAGAAGGAGAGGGACAAAGAGAAACAGAAAGGCACAAAGAGAGTCAGAGAGAGTTTCCTGACAAATTCAAAGAATTTTAAAGCTGGTTTATCTCCTACATCACCATCCATACAAAACCACACATGGACACTGATTTTGAGTTCTCAAACCTATGCACCTTTGTATATGAATATACATGTAAATCCCCTTTTTAAGAGTCCTTTTCACTTTTTGGGTTTTACATGAATAGCTTCACTCAGTCTTATTAATGAAAAACTTTGAAACATTTGCCCAGACTTCAATACGGACTTGGTATCAGAGCTAAAGTCCACACCCAGGTCCTCACACTCCTAGCACCTGACCTGTTCTCCCTCTGCTCAGTGTGTGTGTGTGGGGTCATAAAGAAGCCAGAGGCCTGGTGCTGCAGTCTCTAGCAATGCCAGGTTCTGAGGCACACACAGATACTAACCAAAATCCTCATTGGAAGATAAGGCTGAAACTCAGGTCCTACTAATTAAACATATGATTTGTATTCTTTGTGAGAAAGATGGAGCTTTTGTTGATAGAAGAAACATAGAGAAACATTTCATCACTCAAAAATTAAATGACAAAGCATTTTTCTGAGGGCTTCACTGATGACACAAAGAAACAGCCTAGAAAATTCTGATGGATGAAAATTCCAGAATTAAACTCCTGAAAGTCTCTCTCCTCTACATTTGGGACCAGTTAAATTAGTAAACACACTGAAAGGCATTTGTACTTCACAGCCTATTCTGCCAGAGACAGCAGAGAAGGTGCGGATCACCAAGGGATTAATCAGAGACAGATATAATTAAAGCCAGAAGGACTAAAATGGCCCATAAGTCAAAGGGAATTAAAATCCCCACAAAATCTCCACATAAATGAAAAAAAAAATGCAATGTACTCTGTTGGGACATTTAACTGTTAATATATTGTAGTTTACCAGACAGGTTTCAGCTAACCTCTTCAGTCGGCAAACCTGGGAGGGGAAGTTTGTAAATGAACTTAACAGTGTGGAGTGCACTCCAAATGGCCCATTGTCCAAAAGTCTTCATTGAGACTGGAAGTCTTTCCTTAGTTAAAAAAAAAAAAAAAAAAAAAAAAAGACGCGTACTTCTGTATTTATTTCTGTATTTGTTCTACATAGCACTCTATAAACTTAATGCCTTGTGATCATTTCAGTTTAGTGTTCTTGGTCACATTCCAATGAGATAAGCAGTTACTGTGCCCACTTTGCTAATGATAAGGGTGAGATTAGAGAAGACATTTTTCTGGATTGCTCAGCATGAGAATAGTGGGGCCCAGAGCATTCCGAGATGTACTCAGCTACCTCATGTGCCCAGAGTGCAGAGTGATCTACATTTCTAAGTCCTTCTTATGTTTTAAAACATCTCACATATTTGACTTCAGTGGTCTTGAAAGATAACCAACTACCTCCATACCCCTCTTGTCCTTCTGCATCCTTCCAGAATCAACAGCTGGTCTGTTGTCAGGTACCTGCTCATCCTGGAGGAAGAGCTGTTCTAGAAGCCAGCTCCTTCCAGCCCAGGTCCTGCTGCATAATTGGAGCATGATATCCACGACCTCCTGGTGAGAATTGGTTGTACATAAGGGAGGAGAATTAAACAAAGCCCCAAGATCCATTTTCCCTTGTCCTTAAAGGAGCATTGATATTTGCCCATGGATTGAGGGTATTTTCCTGAACCCCTGTGGGTTGACTTGCTCTTCCAGGCCTTTTACAGAGGATGGTGGGCAGGAGGTAGAATGGTAGAAGGGAGGCAGTGTTGGGCTGGCTTGCCATGCCAGGAAACACTGCCCAGCACCCCAGGGGTATTTGCAAATTGCAACTGAACTAATTTCAACTCGGGCCTTAGGGACCATCAACACAATGATGCTGGACCATCCTTCAAGGAGCACGTGCTACAGCTCTTTAATCTCCACTTCGAGTCTGGGAGGTCTGAGGATTTGTCAAAAGTCCTTTAGAAAGTGATTGCCAGACACGAGGCCAATGAAGATTGCTGATAAAAATACTATTGGGGCCACAATATGGGAAATCTTAACCACATGAAAACCCAGCTCATATATTCCAGAAGACCTTACCCAGGTCTGAAGCAGCTGGCAGGGAAACTAATTCTATTGATTCTACTGCTTATGCTATGGTCCCAGAGGCCTCAGAAACAGAACTCAGTGTTGCACCCTCCGGCGTTTCTCCCCTATCCCCTGCCTGTCCTGTGCGAATGGGTTCATAGGAGGCAGGATGCCCTGCTGTGTCACTCTGGCACCAGAGCACGGTGTTCTAGGAACCCAGACCACAGACACCGGGTATTTTAAACACTCATCAGGGATTGCTCCTGTGTTCCAGTGAAACTCCTCCTGCCTATTTTCTTACTCACTGGCTCACTTACTCATTTTCTTACTCACTGCCTATTTTCTTTCTTCACCCCCTTGTTGGCTTTCCAACAAGAGCTTTCCCTTGTTCGCTTTTGCTTAACTGAGACTGGCTTAGTCTGATTCTGTTTGGAAATTTTCATGTTGTGAGAAATGGACTTTCATGTTAAAAAGATTCAGCACGTTAAGATTACAGACAGCCCCACATGAAGAAAAAAAAGGCAACACACTGTGAATTCTGTTTCTGAGGCCTCTGGGACCATAGCATAAACAGTAGAATCAATAGAATTAGTTTCCCTGCCAGCTGCTTCAAACCTGGGTAAGGTCTTCTGGAATATATGAGCTGGGTTTTCCTGTGGTTAAGATTTCCCATATTGTGGCCCCAATAGTATTTTTATCAGCAATCTTCTTTAGCCTCAAGTCTAGCATTCACTCTCTAAAGAGTGCTGAGAACCCTCAGTTTTCAAGTCAGTAGAGGTTCATTCAATCTACCCCCTGTATCATCAACAGGAAGAGGTAGGTTTCCAAGAGGCAGTGAATGTGTGTGTAGGTGCCAAGCGGATCTGCACAGGGGAGTGGTAAAGACCTAGTGAATTGTTGGAAGTAAAATCCAGAAGATCACAGGAAGCACATAACACCAAAGCCAGCAGCAAGGCATGGACAGGTCACAGTCCCACCTATGAATGAAGGTGTTGATGGGCCTTGGGGATTCTGCAGTGGGGTTCCATTAATTGTTAGAGATTCCAGAGCAAGTCAGCAGTAAGGATTTCTGGAAGAAGGGAAAAGGGTCGGGTCCAGTGTGCTAGGGCAGGGTACAGGCAGGACTTGAGTACCCATCATGATGGGGAATGAGATATTGCATGAACAATCAATCCAAAGCCCAAGTTCATGAGTACTAGAAGTATTAGAAAGTTGATTATGTTTCTGTTTGACCACAATAATTCCAGTTTAGGCCTGTTGTTCTGGAACAACTACTTTAAAAAGTGCCACATTCTTTGTTTAGAAGATAAAGTATGTGGTCACCCCATGTAGGAGGGAGGTTACCAATACAGGGGTCAGCATGGAGAATTAGGCCAAAAGTACACAGCAAGGCCTGTGTCACCAAAAGGCAGGAAGCATGCCCCCACTGAGGCAGAAAGAGGGCTTTTCTGGAATAGTGCTGCCGGCTTGGGGTACACTTGAGTCTCACAATGGCAGTCCTGGTGGGATTGAAGGGGGCGGGAGCAAATGTTGATAGCCTAGGGGATTGTAGTCCTGCAAAGTATTCATTTTCTATTCAATGAACATCGCTGGGAAATTTTATCTTACTACTAAAGGTAAGGAAAATGGACTCCTTTGGTTTATCTGTGAGTCTTGCTGGCATCTAGCATGGAACAGCTGTGCCAGTGCACTATGGTCAATACTTTCCCTTGAAAACCCCACAAAGCCTTGGACTTTTTTGTTTGGTTTTGTGGGAATGAAATGGCTCTGATGAGAACACCCAGGTTTGTCCCCTCTGTTCTGTGCTTTCATTCACCATACAGACCAGCCCTGGGGGCACAGCAGCACAGTGGGGTTCCTCAGTAGAACCAGGTGGGGAAGAGGCCCAGGCAGCCAGAAACTTCAGGCAATGAAGACCCAGATTTCAGTTTTCCTTTTTTTCTCTTGTCATTGTAAAAAGCCTGAAAAAAGTGTTAGCAAGTGGAATTCGGCAATATATAGTCAAGAATACGTACCAGCAAGTGGGCCTTATTCCAGGGATATAAGGCTAGTTCAATATTGATAAATCAATCTGTGTTATCTACCATATTAATGAAAGAAAAAAATCACATGATCATATCAATGATTGCAGAAGCATTTGACCGAGCTCAAGGTCCCTTTATTGTAAAACCTCTCCAGAGAGTAGGAGTAGAGGAGAGCTTCTTGAATTTGACGGAGTATCAACAAAAACCTACAGCTAGCATCATACTTGATGGCAAAAGACTGAATACTTTCCTCCCAACGTTGGGAAGGAGGCAAGGAGGCCCCCTCTCACCATTGCTGCTCATTGTCACCCTGGCAGGTCTAGCCAGTGCAACAAGGCAAGAAAAGGAATTAAGAGCCATACATTCCACCTCAGGAACCAGCCCCAGTGTATCCCTCACACGAGTGACTACATGGACCCAGCACCTAGGGATTGGTTGAAGCCTTTATCTGAGGACCATCCAAACAAGGAGACAAAAGTAGCAAAGAGCTTACTAGGGTGGCAGCTGGAGCCCGGCTGAGCTCTACCACACAGCACCTGCGTGACTGTGCAAGTCACTCAACTCAGTGTGCCTCAGTAATTTCGTCCGTGAAGTGGGGCAATAATAGCACCTGCATTATAGGGTCCTCGTGAGGCTTTAAGGAATTAACATCTGCAAAGCACTTAGGATATTCTCTACTACATGGTAAGTATCATGGAAATACCAAGCTACTACTATAGATTTAATGATTTACTTCCTTCATGAGAGAGAGAAAATTTAAAAGCCAGCAGCCTCCAGTTGAGCAATGGAAAACTGAGATTATCTCCCACATCCCAGGTTGTGACTTTTTATAAGGATCCTGCACCTTAACACTGTATAATAACACGGTGGGCAGACCTCAGGTCAATCAGGCAGTTTCCAGAGGCATGAGACTGGATTGTGATCTCTTCCTTCCCCGCTTCCTTGAAGCTCAGACCATGATCTGGGGAAGTACTCCCAGTCTCCCTCCCCATTTTCTTCTTTTCCACCAAACGGGCTTTCCCCGCTGGTCTCAAATGCTATTATTTCCCTTTCTCCAGCCTCTTCTAGCCCCTCTTCCCAGTGCCTATCATCTTGGCTTTTCCACATTAAAACCTCCTTGTAATTGACACAGACCTCTGTGAAACTTCCAGGCAATTAATCCAGCCGGGCAGAGCTTTCAGAGACCTTTGTTTAAAAAAAGGCCACAAGCTCATGTTTCTCTCACATACCATTTAAGTGGAACCTACAGAGATACATGTCTGGCCAAGCAGTGAAGAAAGCCACCTTTTATTATTTTATTTAAGGAAGAAATTAAAAATTCAGCTCACATGGATTGGAAACAAACACTTTCTACCCTTGAAACTTTCTCCATGTTTATTGCTCACTATAAATTGAAAAAAGAAAGGAAAAAAAGCAACCAATGCAGTTAAACCACCACAACAAAGCTGGAACAAATATGCAAGCCTCGGCAGAGGCCAGATTTACAGTCAGAAATATGGAGTGTGTCTCAGCAGGGGCAGGTCATGAAATAGTATGAGCTAATATCAGGGGTGTGAAAACAGGCATTGTTGTTTAGTTAACTAAAGTCATACAATTAAGCAATTCTCAAAAATCAATTAGCCATATGTTATAACCAAGATGACATGTTTTTATAACTTCTCCCTGGATGTTTTATTGCCAAAGGATGCTCATGTGGGCACTAGAACAAGAAAATAAAACAGCCCAAGAATAAAAGCACAGAAATCCAGCCATGATTAATTAAGAGTCCAGTCTGGAAATGAGGGAGTCGCGGGGCAGGCAACACGGTATTGAAGAGATTCCTCCGTGGTGCTGCTGTGCTGTTGCAAAAAGCCATGGGTCATTTTTTTTTTCTTTCTCTTTGTTTTTCTGTCCTTTTTAATTTAGCACAGATACAGCTGTGAAAACTAGATATTCCACTTGAACTCCCATAGTTATGCTTGTAACTGGCTCCAAGGAAATGTCATTTTCAAAGTTTTCAATGAAAGTGAAAAACGGATTTCTCAAGGGAAATCCTGGTGGCATGCTGTTGTTAGTGACAGCTTGTTTCCCTGACTTCCACAAAGGGAGCAAAAAGTGAGGGCAGAGCCATACTCCCTCTTTGTTCCTTTTGAACCAGGTAAGAAAAAGACTCAAAGAGGATTTTCAGAGACTGTGATAGCAAACTCACAGTAAGATCCGTTCTTAGAGAGCCATAAGTTCTTACTGTATCCACCATTGAGGGATGGGGTGCATTTTCCCCCTTTGCTTCTTGGCTGGTCTAATATTTAAGTCAATGGCACAAATGATGTGCGTTGGTTCCACATTGGGCCCCGAGCACATGGTACAAGATTCTTCTCTTTCTTCTGGAACTTGCAGCAACCATAAGAACAAGCCTGTGTTGCCAGCTGGATTATGAGATGCCCATGGTTCAGTTTCCCCCATTCCTAAACACGAATATGAAGCCACCACGAAGCCAACTGCCAGGCTGGCAGCTGAGGCCACCCAGACCCCCAGACTCAACCAATCTGTCAGCTGACAACAGACATAAGCCTGCTCAGCTTCCATCACCTAAGCAGCTCAATGGCATAAATGGGGGTACCTGGATGGTTCATTCGTTTGAGCATCTGACTCTTGATTTTGGCCCAGGTCATGATCTCAGGGTTGTGGGATCCAGCCCTGACTGGCTTCATGCGTTCAGTGCAGAGCCTGCTGCTGATTCTCTTTCTCCCTCTCCCGTGGCTCCTCCCCTCACTCACACTCTAAAATAAGTAAGTAAGTAAATAGATAGATAATTTTTTTAATTGCACAAACAACCTATAGACTTGTAAGCAATAGTATATAGTTATTTAAGCCACTAACTTATGGGGCAATTTCTCACAAGGCAGAAGCTGATGGATATAGTCAGACACCCAGAGTGCAGGGTTAGCTGTGACAATCCCAACCACAAAATCTGGCAAGAGTATCCCCCTGTACACACTGTACTGGACATGAAAAGTCCTGCAGCTGTACAGATTCATCAACCTCATAGATTTAAAAATGCTGAAGTAACCATGCTTTGTAGGATGGCAGCGCGTCATTGGGCCTGAATCTCATGCCTGTCCCTTCCCAACTGTATGATTTTACATCTCTGAGCCTCAAATTCTTTATCTGAAATTATCTGATACAACGCTAGAAAGCTGTGTGTCTCAAAGTGTGGTCCATGGACCAGAAGTTGCAGCATCACCTGGTAACTTACTAGGAATGCAGATGGTCAGACCCCAAATCAATCTTTTGAGGCAGAAACTTGGGGGTGAGGCCCAACGGTCTGTGTTTTCATGAGCATTCCTGGTGATCCTGATGATCCACTCAAGTCTGAGATCTCCTGCTTTAAAGAGGTATTATTATTGAAAATGAAATGATCACATTTAGGTAAAGCACCAGTACATGATAGACATTCAATAAATAACAATCTCTCTCTCTTTTCCCTTTGCTGAATACACTTTCAAAAGAATAGATGAATGTATGTGGGTGTACAGAGAGTTAACATAAATGAATACATGGAATGTGTACATAACAGATATGAAAATTGAATACGCACACATTGTCACTTAACCAGGTGGAAATCAGCTTCCTGTTGAGAATAAAGGGAATTACATAAAATGGATATCAGATTTAAAAAGCCATCACTTTCTGCTTTCTGGGGACAAACGTGACATCTGACTCATCAACACATGTGTACGGTCTTCTGGGGGTATTCTACTGGCAGGCTAGCTGAAGAGTTGTTGGGTGGCCGAGCTAACACCTGAAGGGTTTCTGCCATCAGGACATCCCAGTGACATTTGGCCTGATAGGGGAATCGCTCCCATGGTGCCTGGCTCTGCTCTCCATTCTGTATCAACCAGGAGCAGGACAGGGAAGGACAGGTTGGGCTGGAGGGACTGAGGTGGGGGTCAAGAAGGCAGGAGAGATGGATAGGAAAGAGGTAATCTTTATTCTCTATGCACTGGTGCCCCTAATTACCCTTCAGGCCTGGGATTTCCTCATAACAGGGTACCACAGTGGCACCTAGGAACTCTGTAAGCATGAATGATGCATATTCATGTGCCAACACATGTGTGCCGTTCCACCTATGGTTGGTGTGGGTGCCACCAACGATGTGTTAGTGTTCTTCTATGAGAGTTCATGAATAAGCAGAAGAGGGAGTGAAAAGCAGAGATTGTTGTCACTGAGGAAAGCAGCACAACGTGTCCCCCAAGCCACAGAGGCATGTGGGCAGGGGGACGGCTTCCTGAGAGAGAGCAGAGTGAAGGGAACAGAGATGGGATCCTGAGGCATCCCCCAATCTGGGTCTCTGGTTTATGTGTTTTCAGTAGCAATGGAATCCAGTAGTGATGGGAAGAAGCCGATTGCTCTGTCCCAGTTCAGCTCTTTGAAGTGTCTGGAGTCCCTTAAGAGGTTCGAAGGAACACTGAGACACCAGACCATAGGGTAAGCCAAAGATATCAGCCTTTGCAAGGAATTGTTGCCCCTACCTACAAGGGCTCAAGTCCAGGTGAAACCAGTGGGGTGTCTAACTATGACGGAACATGTAGACTGGAATCCAGCTGGACTGTCCAAGACAATGACGATGCTACAAGGTTAGCAAACAGCTGCTGGGACTAGACAGGCTGTCTTCCTTGCTCGAGTGAGCCCAGGGTCTTTGGGGTCCTTCCCTGGACAGGGACCATTTACCAATATGTGAGCTACCTTAGCTTCTCGTGGGTGGTTGCAGGGGCAGCTCAGGGAGGATGGTGCTGATAAGAATATCCGGGCTTCCTGGCTACAAAGCAGTGAAGTGCTGCAGGAAGTTGCTCTTGGGCCTCTCCAGGCTAGGGAACTGTGGGAGCCCCTCACCTCCTGAAATCTGACCTAAACATAATCTCTAGACTCCATATTCTATTCCAAGTCCTTTCTACTGAGGACCAGAGGAAAGGAGAAAATAAATACTCACCTTGTGCCCCCTTAGGCCGACTTCTCACCAAACACCCCACTCAGCCCTGGCATCCAACTCCTTTCTCCTTAAGAGCTCAAAGACACATTTTATTATTCCATTTTAAAATGAAAGAAACTGAGGCAGGAGTCACTTCCCAGAACTTGATCTAAAACATCTCCATCCCCCCAGGGCTCCCCTATTCCCCTCCCACCAAGACCCCTAGGTAGGGACTATTGTAAGTCCTTATATGCGTTTTCCTTGCTCATACACTTCATATGGATGAAATCAGGCAGTAATCACTATTTTGTGTCACACGTATTATGTACATAATGTCTGTGAAGGTTTATCCAGGTTGATGTTTGTAGTGATAATTTATTGCATTTCATTGCTGTGGTTGGTTTCTTGTACAGACACACTGTAACTTGTTCATTCCTGCTTTGGACATTTGAGTCCCCCCCCCCCCACCCCGGTTTGGGGCTATTATGAATTGGGTTTCCATGAACATGTTTGGCATGCCTTTGGTGGCCACAAGCACTCCGTTCTGTTGGAGGCACACACCAGGATGAAGCTTCTGGGCCCCTGCCGAGATGTATGTTTGGGTTTAGAAGATAATCTCAGCTTTCCAAAGTGGTTGTACCAGGTTACTAGCTGCCAGCAACAAATGAAAATTTGAGTTGCTCTGCATCCTCCCAGCACTTAGTATTAGCAGTCCTTTCCATTTCAGTTGCTCTGGCAGAGGTGCAGTGGTATCTGCACATGTTTTTAGTTGAATTTCCCTGATGAGTTATGAAGACCGAGTTTGAACTCGGGTCTATTTCATTGCAAAGCCAACTCCGTCCACTGCTCCACTCTAAGTTCACAGCACGACGTAGCCACGTCCTTTCAGGGAGACCAGCCCCTCCTCAGTACAGCCCGTCAAAGCCGTCCTCACAGAGTGTCACTTCCTCCAGAGAAGTGATGGTCTGCTTGGTGCTGGGAGCCGCGGAGCCACCCCTGGGTGGGAACTGGGCATGGTGGGCAAGGGTGGGGCGTCAACCCTGGCACCCACAGCATGGAGCCCGTTCTGGGAAGGGCATCTCTGCCATTTGGAGCCTGTCTATGACTAGGACAAAGTTAATCGATAATTGTGGTCAATAAAGCCCAGAGGAGCCTGACACAGGAAGACACATGTGGCTCCATTCTGAGAACAGACTTGGTTGTTCTCATAACCAGGTTGTTCTCAGAGGGGAGGTTGGAGCCAACACCTTGAGGATGGATGAGATATGACAGGGAAAGATGTCATCCAGGGGAAGCCTGGGAATAAGAATGAGTATCATGTGCATGGGGGCCAGGCAGGCAGAAGGAGGTATGACCTAAAGGGAATGTGGGCTGGCCTTCAGGGAATCGAAGAAGTGTTTCTGAAATGCTCTCACCATCTCAGTCATTGAGAGGACCCTGGTTTCCGCAGGGGAAAGACCTTGCCCCATCTCCTCACCCTACCCCCCCCCCCCCCCCCCCGCCCAGGGAAACAGCAAGCTTTGCCCCTAGGTCTCTTTACAAGTGACCTATGAAACCTTCCCATCCAGGTGAAACAGGTGGACAGGGAGCCAGGCTGTGACTGAGCTGGGGAGGCACATCTCAGGTGTGGATGGCTCAGTGTCCATGACGGTGCTGGTACCCCGCCTGCCCTACCAAGGGGAGCCTCTGACAGTGTCCGTGCAGGATCGAACCCCCTCGGAGGAACATCCTGGGCATAGATGTCCCAGACACAGTGGAAGGCTGGGTGGATTATTTGTTGTATCCTTTGAAAAATGTGAGTTATGTAGAGAACGTCACTGTTCTGTTTTGTGTCCAGTTGCTAGAGCCTTTTGGAAAATACCATCAGAGAGTGTGTGCAGCAGGGTCAAGATGGGACAAATTTGAAACATGATTTGCGGGAGGAAACTGCACCCAGAATACCTTAGAGGAACACAATAAGGAAGGATTCCTTTTTAAAAGAAAACAAAAGGGACACCTGGGTGGCTCAGGGCATGATCCTGGAGTCTGGGGATCGAGTCCCATATCGGGCTTCCTACATGGAACCTGCTTCTCCCTCTGCCTATGTCTCTGCCTCTCTCTCTCTCTCTCTCTCTTTCTCTCTCTCTGTGTCTCTCTCAGGAATAAATAAATAAATAAAGCCTTTAAAAAAAATAAAACAAGAGAGGATGAAAATTAAGAATGAAAGCAAGCATGAGAAATTCCAGATTCACCCTGTGTTGAGCTGCTCTCAGGACAGTAGGCACGGCCACCCATTGCCCACATGACTTGGGTTCCATCCTGACTCTACATGAGATTGGCTCTCAGATCTTTTCAATGAGATGTGTGCTGCTGTAAAATAGCAATTCCATTTCAAGTCTCCTGCTCATTTCTCATTGAATAGCTCATTGCTCCCTATTGCCCGCAGAAGCCAATCCAAACTCTTCTTGGGGGCACAGAAACCCTTGCTGTTCTGGTCCCATCCAACTATCCCATCCTTGCCCCACTGTTCCTGCCTCACTGCCTGCCTCACACCCACCAGCCCTCACCCTCCTCCAGCTCCTCCGGATGTCCCACACCTCCACACTTGGTTATTCTACCAGGAACACCCTCA